>NC_051155.1:161070671-161370671 GCF_013339745.2 Dermacentor silvarum | reverse complement strand
TCGTTACAGGTGCTACCTAGTGGGCGATAAGTTCACTAAACCTCTACCGCAATCTATACACGAGAAGGGCCCCCACGATTTTACATAAACACCTATGACGTAGGGGCAAGCTTCAAGAAAAAAAAAGGAAAACGTTACATGTTCAGAAAATCAACGCAATAAGAACTCAGAAAACAAGACCACAAAGTAGTCCGAGATATACAGGAACTTACACAGATATGAAATGCTCAAGAACGGGCTGTGATGTGCACTGTTCACTGAGTGCCAAATAGAGCAGGCTGCGATGTGGTACGATATGTGCAGGCGCATAGATAAGAATAATACGCACGTGAGATAATACGCATTGAAAGATAAAAAGTTAAAAACTGGATGCGCTACAAAAAGCCCGCACAGGTAAGGATAACAGATATGAGATAATATGTGCTTACAGGTACAGAAGGCAAAAGCGAGCGCTACTGTACACAACGATATATCCAGTGCTGCGCGCAATGTTAGAGAGCACACTCACTAGCGGCACAATGCATTATGTAAGATGTAGCATGGATCGACCATTGGGTGAGTTTCTACGGTAACATATTTGTTGCAACGCGAAAATACGCAGACGAAGACAAGAAACACAAGACGAACAGCAGGACGATGTTACTCGCCTTCATCGCGGGGTCCTTAATAGATCTTGTTGTTGTGTTTTGTAATTAGCCTATGTATGCGTTCTTTTTTCAATAAAATCTTCACTTGAGAGTCAGCGCTCGTCCTGCGTTTCTTGTCCTCGCCTGCGTGTTTAGACGCTGCAACATCATGCAAAAAGCACCAGTGCAGTACCTAGTACTCGTTAAGTTTGCCTTAAGTTATCGTGCCAGTTCTACCAAGCAAAGTAACTTACGCTTCTCTGCATTACAAATTTCAGGTCACAAAGCTCCCAGTTGTGGTTTTTATTCCGGGACCCGACTTCAAAAGCGGCGGCAAAGATGAAATCAAACCAGGCTACGACTTTGGATCTAGAAACATCTTCGTAGTCGTCAACTACAGACTCGGTGTTTTCGGTAAGCCTGCAAGATGACGCCACAACCTTTCCGTGCGCTGAAGGTGCCGTACATGCTTTAACGTTGTTTCCGCCCTCGTAGCTTTATCGCATGATTTTCACTTTCTTTTCCTCGTTGAGTAAATGACCTAACGAGGATCCAGCTTAATGGCTGGGGTTATTGAATACTCAGGTGGTTTAATTGGTGCCTGTTCATTCTGGAAAAGAAGAAAAGCTGAAAGCAACGCAGATGAAAAAAATAATAATTATGAACTAGTACTGTTCGTTCCTGTCATCCACCCGTGTTGCTTCGCGGTGTCACATTTTAGAGCAAAATCATTGAATGGTATGATTTGGACACTTATCGGGAAGACGAAATGAAAGCGACAATGACAGGTGATGATGGGACTGAAACCGGTGGCAATGCAAGAAATGAATGACACATTCGTGCGACGTTTTGGTGTGCAGAGAACTTCACTGTGTTAATATTTCGTTTAGTTGGGTTTCTTAACTCCTTTGAGAGGCGGCGAATCACAACTATTTTTGGCTATCCTTCTCCTTTAGCTGTAATCTTCCTTATGCCACATGCGGACGTATCGCGAGAAGGAAAACAATTTTTGAAGCATGTATGAACCAAATATGCAAAGAGTGTGAAACATCTGAAAAGTCCTGTAAATAAACAATGTAGACTGACCACTTTCTTTAACAACATATGATCACATGGGAATCCACGTGAAACCCGTGCAAATATATAAGACCAAGAGTAATGCAGGTCATGAAAGAATGCGATAAAGAAAGACGGTGTCCTCGCATAAAGTACGAAGAATAAGAATCGAGGTCGCAAAAGTTATGTAACGGAACAGAAACCCAATGGTTCAGTAGAGCAAGAAAATGGTCACAAAGCAACGACTGACGCATTCTAAAGAAAGCAGACTACTGGCTAACTGATGAGAATGGTAAATATGCTGGTTAATGAAGAGCGCGGTTCACGTATAACAGGAATAACGTTAGGTCTTTCGTGAAAAAGTATTTGGGAAATTTTTAGAATTTTATAGCATAGTGACGCACATGACAAGTGAAACGGTGCAACGAGGTTTGTGGCAAGATGGTGGCCAGATAACTGCCGCCATGCAGCTTTTTTACTCCCGTTCACCACAATATGAACGAAACTACAACTACGGGGTAAATAAAACAGTGGAAATGTATTTAGAAAAACGGGATCTGGACCGGGACGCACGTGACGATTCTATGCCAATGATATTCCTTTTCACGCTTCGTCCGAGAGGCGCTCCGCCCGCGTTATCACTGAGATCGACCAGTCGTGCACGGTGGATGATAAGAAATAAATAGAATCGATCGAACGGAATGTATGCATCATAGCGACCCAGGACGTCTTCAGGCATACAGATTTAGCTTGCTGCTCTTTGCCAGGAGAAATGAAAGGGCAGATGAAAGAGCGTTTTTAACTATCTGCATTCAAGCGAGACCAAGGTTCACAGGAAGGTGAAGGCTTGAACGGATCACACAGTGATCGAAAAAAAGAGATCCCCTGGCTCCAGCTACATCGCTCCTTCGACCACTGTTGGTCCACTGTTCAGCGTTGAGTGCAGAAAACCCGTGGTTCAGTGCTTTAGCAGATCAGGCAGTAAGCCCCCTCTTCTTCGTTATTTCCAGGTTTCCTGAGCACAGAAGATGAGAATGGGAAGGGAAACATGGGACTGTGGGATCAGCAAATGGCGTTGCGTTTTGTCAAGTCCAACATCGCTGCCTTCGGAGGGATCCCGGAGAAGGTGACACTCATGGGCTTCGGTGCCGGAGCAATGTCCGTGTCGTTCCACATGCTCAACGCGGCGTCGTCGGGTAAGTGAGCCTTCATGCGATATGCTGAACAAACAAACAAACAAACAAACAAACAAACAAACAAACAAACAAACAACAAACAAACAAACAAACAAACAAACAAACAAACAAACAAACAAACAACAAACAAACAAACAAACAAACAAACAAACAAACAACAAACAAACAAACAAACAAACAAACAAACAAACAAACAAACAAACAAACAAACAAACAAACAACAAACAAACAAACAAACAAACAAACAAACAAACAAACAAACAAACAAACAAACAAACAACAAACAAACAAACAACAAACAAACAAACAAACAAACAAACAAACAACAAACAAACAAACAAACAAACAAACAAACAAACAACAAACAAACAAACAAACAACAAACAAACAAACAAACAAACAAACAAACAAACAAACAAACAAACAAACAAACAAACAAACAAACAAACAAACAAACAAACAGAGACAGACAGACAGACAGACAGACAGATAAAGAAATAAGAGAAACAAACAAGGAAACAGAAAGAAACAGACAGATAAACAAGATCAATACATCTTTTTGGGCGAGTTGGTACATTTTGAAACTTTGGGTAACAGCGCAAACAGACGACCACAAGAAGGTGACCACAAGTACGTGTCTCCCTTCTTGTGGTCGTCTGTTTGCGCTGTTACCCAAAGTTTCAAGACAAACAAGAACCTTATATAGGATGGCGAATGAGTGAGTGCGTGAGTCAGTGAGTGACGGAGGTTGGTCGATCAGTCATTTGAATACATCAGCGATGTATATTTCGATATTTTATGGAATTTTACGGCCCCGTTTTCTGCTAGGACATAAATCATTGAGAAAACCGTACCTTTCCAGAGGGCAACGTCAGCGAGATTGACGTTACTATGTAGTAGTGGACGGCTCTCCTTGATACAAGCATCTCGTTTTCGCGTCAAAATTACTCGCGGGGAACATCGGCCATGGTCAGAGGTTCTTTAATGCGGCTATATTTTCCAAGGATCAAAATGACCTGCCATAAATTAAGCAACCTTGCTGCTGTCCCGTATGAGCACATATAAAGTGACACTCATGAATTGGGTTTTAGTTCGCGGTACTAAAACAACGCAATTTGGCCTAACTGTTTGCAATATGCAATGCGTGCCAACCTGCCGACGTGCTCTTTTTCATTATCCGCGCTGTAGATGATGACGATGATGACGATCACGATGACCTCAAAGATTGACACATATCCACTAAGTGGGATCGGCCTAGAAGAAGCTGTTACACCCGTCTAGGGAAATGTTATCATGTGTGCCTAATTTGCACTTCATTTTCATTGCAACAATGGCCGAGAGTGAAGAATTTTCAGTGTGGAAACTGAAATATCAACTCCTTTGGAAACAAAACTTCGGTCGGCGTTCTGTTTTCTTTTTATGCTTCTAAGTTGTCACAATTTGCTGCACAAACGTGCAATGCGGAGAAGCACTCGATCTTGCGAACACAGCAAATCTTATGTTGCCCACCGGTACCATGGAGTGACGTGATTTAGTTTGGGGAGTGCAGTGGCACTCCCCTCTCCCCTAGAAATGTGTTGCCTATGCGCTTTATGAGGTTTCTGCGATCATACCCAGAACCGAGGAGCCATAAATTACGAAAAAAAAAAAAGGGCTGTGTAGTATGCTGTCTTCTCGGGATTTTTCTCCTGGCTTTTAAACGACAGTGATAAAAATTTCCCGATTTGTCTTTTCTTTCGTAGCTCTGTTTTCTCGGGCCATAATGTCGGGTGGCTCAGCCGCCAGCCCGGAGGCCACGATAACCAATCCGTGGAGGAACGCTCGCCAGTTGGGACGCGCCGTCGGCTGCGGCCAGGAGGATGGCGCATCACTTATCGCCTGTCTCAGGACCATCGACGCCGTCAAGCTCGTCGAGAAGGCGCATTACGAACAGGTGCGGACCATTGTGCGCTGAACTCTCTGTTTTGTATGTAGCTGTATCTGCAATGAGGCACTCAAAGTCACACACTAAACCGGGCCCAGGCAGGCATGTTATTTCTTTAGAATGCAAAAAAGCGACTCGAAAGGATGGAATTAAGCGCAAGTAAGCAAAGAGAAGCGCTCAAAATTACAGACATGGGAGCCAAGGTTCAAGAGGCAGGCCTGAGATGGTTTGTGCGTGGAATTCTTACACAAAGCCGCACATACTATAATGGCCATGCTGCGATCCAACTCCTCGCACGATAAAACTACACTGTTGCCGTAAAAATAAAAACAAGAAAAGATTTATCAAAACTTCAGTTGCGATGTAGCGGTAAATGCGAGAGAAGTGCGTTGACATTACGTCGCAAAACTTTGAGGTCCCGCATACATGATTTAAACCACGGTCACCACATTGCGAAGTGTTGCACGGGAGTTCACGCGACGTACGTCCAGTCTCTTCGAGGAGCGAAGTGCCACTGACAGTGGTTCGGAGCAGACGCCAGTCAATTGTACTATATATAGATACACCTCTACCACGTGACTGGTTTCCCACAATTCCAACACATGCATTTTTTTTCTCTCTTTTATGGCACGTACATACTAGCGGCAAAACTAAAGCCCCTATATTTATAAAAGTAGCGCCATTCTTAGATCTTGCCGCCACCGCGCTCACCCCGGCGCTTCCTCCTCACCCTCTCTTTGCCGCCTCCTGTCGCCCCAGCCTCCTCCGCTCCCCCATTGACCAATCCGTGTCACGTGGAAGTTCGCGTCGCGCTTTTGTATATTTTTTTAACACGAAAGTGTTTTATGCCGGGGTCCACCAAGACTTCACTGACGTATTTCCGTCACGGAAATACGTCAGCTTTCAATGTACGTCAGCTTACAATGTACACGAACATAATACAAAGAAAGAAACCAGAAGAAAAAGTTCCACAAACATGCAAAATTTGGAAATCGAACCCACGTCCGCGACGATAGATCGCCGAGCGTTTAACCCATTGCGCCACAAACGCATTTGCAGAGAGCTACACAGACGCGCCTTATATATCTAATACCCGTGTCACACGGGCGTTTCGAAGGCCTTCCAACCGATGGTCAGTTGACTCAAAGGTCAAGTTCGAGCTGCTACACGAGCGGTTTCGAAGGCCGTCGAGTCAATAGTCTATCGAGTCAACGGAGCACTCTACAACTCTATCGAAATCTCGATGGCCTTTGAGCTACGGAAGCGGAAACAGCACGAACATGCCCTCTCATTCACAGTGTGCTCGTACTCATGGTTAGAAAGAACAAATCAAACGTAAATGCTCTAAAAATTCTGTGAGTGTTATTAATTATTCAATAAAGTATTTTTGCTACTTGATATGTGTGAACTGCACATACTCTCGACAACAGCGACGTGCTTGTGTTCATTCCTTCCTCCATGTACACTCTCCCTCTACTTCATGTGCTGCCGGCTGCCGTCATATCGCTGCCATTTCGCCGTATAAACAAACATAAAAGAAATCATAGTGCTTCTAAGTGTTTTTAATGTTGTTTAACTTTTGGTGACATGAAAACGAAAATAAAGATCTGCAGCGCCACACAATTTTGCGAGAAACGCCTGAACCACTCAACGGCCTTTCAAATGTGCCGTGTAGCAGCGCGACAACTCCTTTGAGTCGATAGAGTTTTGGCGTTTCGAAGGCCGTCGACTGGAAGGCCTTCCAAACGTGCCCGTGTGACACGGGTATAACACTCCTCCGTGTACCCGCGCTCTTGCTCGGGGCGGTGCCGCCGCCTACGAGCAGAAAAGAGAA
Source organism: Dermacentor silvarum (assembly GCF_013339745.2). Taxonomy (NCBI): domain Eukaryota; kingdom Metazoa; phylum Arthropoda; class Arachnida; order Ixodida; family Ixodidae; genus Dermacentor; species Dermacentor silvarum. The sequence goes on along the minus strand of NC_051155.1, from coordinate 161,364,035 downwards.
GTACTGCATTATGACACTAAAGCCCGGCCCACATTCAGCGTTTTCACCGGCGTTTCCTGCCATTGCGTCTCTCGGCGTCGTTGCATCAACGGCGCCGGAGAGGTCACCCAGTCACATGAGACGCACGCAAACAGCGCCAGTCCAGCGTCGCACAATGTGACCAGACAGATTTAACCAGAAGCAGTGTGCAATGTCATTCAAGTGAACTATGAGTAATGTTCCCGATTCAGGTTTTTAAGCCCTGTTTATAGTTCTGCGGCACTCACACACACACACGCACACACATTCACGGCAGCGCGCTCGAAGGTACGAGCGGCTGCTTTCTCAGACGGCGCCGCCTCGCCGACGAGACACTGGCGCCACATGGTGGCACGCACGCGAAATGGTTGCTGCGGAAGTCGCTTGCAAAAGTTGCCAGCAGCGCGGCCGCAGCCATGCGCTGATTGGTCGGCGCCAAGTCGGCGCTCATCGATCCGCTTCCGGCGGCGGCACCCCTCCCCGTTGGCGCTGAGCCGTGCTCCCTCAAGGGCTGCAGAAGATAGCGCCAACCTTTCCCTTTCCCTCAAGAACCACTTACCACGGCGCCGAGATTTCTGGTGTGCCTTGAGTACGACGTTTCGGCTTGGCGCCTCCCTCAGCGTCGACGCTGAGCGGCGCCGGGTCACGAAACGCCAGGAAACGCCGGGAAAACGCCGAATGTGGTCGGGCCTTAACGCGCACCGACAGTGAACGCTTCGGTGGTCTCAGCACTACGACGCCTCGATGCCAGCATTCGAAGGGACGCTGGCATCAAGAAGCACTACCAACGCCACCTAGGTGGCGTTCACCGTACTCAGCACAGCGGAGCGTGGCCTCCGCAATTAGCTCTGAAAATGTTTCTGAAGTTGATCGCGGAGGCTGCAATTACGACGCGCTGTACGCGCTGATTTGACTCGGTGACGATTCAGTTACGTGCTTTGTCTTGCGCGTTGTATTAGTGTGTCAGTTACGTGCTTCGTCTTTCGCGTTGTGCTAGCGTGTGCAGCGTAGTGCAGCTTCCATATGCACGACGGTTGCTCATGGTCATCGACGTTGGTAGTCGTGATGGAGGAGACGTGCCACCAGGCGTCAGCGTGGGTGCATCAACGCCTAAGGGCGCTTTAGCCACAAAACACCAATAGACATTATATATCAATGTGCAATAAACATTACACTACTTCTGTGAAGACACGTTTCACTTTCGTGTTCTATACCGATTCCTATATAAGAGGGATCAACCACATTTTTTTCTTTCCAGCGCGCTCCGACTGCCATTCTCGGGCCTGTGCGACGAAAGTGCTGTACGCACAAACGGATCAAACGTGTTAGGGACAAGAACTTCGTTGTGATGGCATGCTGCTGCGCCTTAAGTTGTCGCAACCGACAAGGCGAGGGCAAAAGGCTTTTTTTGTTTACCATCCGGCGTGCGCAAACGCTTGCTGCACACTTGATATTTGCGCCGTCTCGCATCGTCGCGTTGCCACTTCCAAAACGGCATTATTAAGACCAGTTACTGACTGACGAAGCAAAATCGCGCCTCAAAAACGTCTCCGCAGGGCGCGATCGAAGTTTTCCTCGGATTTCCTCTGGTAGCGCGTTAGCTGTCGTCTGCCACGGCAGGCGCGACGCAGGCGGCGCCACTGTCGATATCGCGCCTCGATCGCGCTGGTCGCGCCGAGCGCGATAGTGGAACGGAGGAGGAGGGAAGTGGATGGCGTTACTTTTATAAATATAGGGGTTTTAGGCAAAACGCGCTCCGCGCGCCGCCGGCGGCAAGACGCGCGCCGCGAAAGCAGCCGCGGAACAGGTTTTTCTTGCCGCGGCAGAGATCGCTCCTGGACCGATTTTTTGCAGTTTGACGCGTGCTGCGGATGGAGACCAATGAGAGCGGCCCACTTCCGTGACGTGCGTGCGGGAAACTGGTGTCATGCAGACCCGCCCGACCAATCGTTTCGTACTCGCGTCCGGTGTTAGCCGGAAACTCGTTTCGCACTGTGCACGCGTCAGCTCCCGGACGGAGCTGACAGATAGTTCGAGGGGGAAAGGAGTCTATGCCGTCACGTGACTGCCGCAGCGGCGCGCCGCCGGTTGGCGTGGCCGCCCTGCCGCAGCTGCGTTTTGGCCGCCGGCTGCGCGCCGCGCGCGTTTTGCCGCTAGTGTGTACGTGCCATTGCTCTCCTAACGCTAACGCATTAAAAAGTGTCAGGCTATTTTGCCCTAAACCACGTTTAAATGCTTGTGTATTAACAACTGCTTTCCCTCTGATAAATGTTGGTGTAGGTTCCGCAGTTGTGGTGGAAATCAGTTGATTTTTCGAAATTTGGTTTTAATTGCCAGCATCCACGTAGCGCATTTCGAGACTGACTTTTCGGACATGCTTGATTTTATTTACGTTTTCTTCTTACCTCTTCAATTTCCTTGAAGCTGATATGAATGCGTGCAGCCGACGGAACTGGAGTACAATAAATACTGGTGATGACGGGTAACAGTGACGAAGACGGATAGCACATGTCTCTCGCATCCAAGTTCCAAATGTTTTCATAACAATTACCGAAACTTTAACTTCGTTCATCACAACCAGCCTCCCTCCCTCTTTTTTCTCTCTTCAGATAAGATTTTTGCCTATTGTGGACGCGAACGTCACCACGAATGCGTTCCTGACAAACTACCCCCGGTTGATGTTCTGCCAAGGTCGGTTCACGCCGAAGCCAACAATATACGGATACACGAAAAATGCTGGATCGCTTCGTTACTTTGGTGAGAGCAACATTGGTTTTGTTTAGTTTTCTCATTTGAGGAAATCATGATTGTGACTTACTTCCCCCTTAGGATAGGCTTATTTTGGTCTCTGCATTTTTAACGGGGAATGGGCATTCGGAACGCGGCCAATGCCATTTGAAATACAGCTTTTTCAGTGCCCGTAACTGTTTATTGCATTGGAAACATGGCTCGCATTTTATCTTTCAGAGAGGATAAACCAAGTGGAAAATCCAAAAAGCGTCGACCACATAGTGCAAACTTACCTGAACGAATTTTTTGAGGATGAAGACTCACGCGTTGGCGTCACGGCAGCCGTGAGGTTCCAGTATTACAGGCCACGCAGCAATCTTTCGAATGCCACGAGGAACGCGATCAATACCATCAACGTACGTAGTTTCGCCCAGTTTTTCCTTCTGACTGCTTTCCACGAAAGCATTTTATTCAGGCTAAGCACGTATTGACAGGAACACACCACAACACCCTAGAATTAAAAAGATTTCAGGGCACAAAACATGCTGGAAATTATTATTTTCGTTGCTATTCTGACAGGATTCCGGGTAATCATTTCATTTCATTCGCAGAAAGTTCACCAGTTAATTACTATAAAGTATGGAATTAAGTCCGATGTGGCTTATTTCTTTACAGTGAAACGCAGGTACGTTTTTCTGATATAAGCCCTGGGCCGATTTTAATGAATTATGTTTCATTTGATAGAAAAATTAAATTCTAGTGACTGTTGGAAGTAGAATTTAGATTTAGGATACGCGACGTATCATGATCTATGAAGCAACATCCGTGTTGAACAACGAAAATGTGCACGTAGACCAGAAATTGTCCACTTACAGGACTTTGCTTGTGTGTTTCGATTATCTGCTGACAAAAGCCACATTAATGGGTTGTGAAACAATCAGATCACACGATGCACCCGTGTTTTTGGGAAGCCAGGCTGGATGTTAATTCTTTAGCCTTATTCTTTCACTCTGTTCATGCAGATTATATATTTACTGCCTGCTTGGTAATTATTGGTCCCTTCGCTAACAGTAATTGTATTAAGTTTTCTTTTTTCAACTTCTTTCCTATCAAACAGATGCTGACGGACTTTCTTGTGGGTGCTCCAATCGAAATGGCTCTGTCGGGTCACCTGCGGCTTCTACAGGGTACCTCGTATACCTCTCCAAACCCTGCTTTCTTGTATATATTCGGAATACCTAATGCTCCAAGGACCTTCGCCAACCTCCAGAAGGGCTCCAGGGAGCTTTACGGTGAGGCACAACCTAGCTTCTTTCTTATTATTTTATTTTTACGCTTACATGTGCCGAGCTCAAGCCCGTTGACAGTGGTGCAGAACGCTAGAGGACAAGAGCGAGGTTTCATTTATCATGCTTTTTCTATTAAGGGCTGACCTTTTTTCCCTCAAATATTTCACCCGATTAGTGGGCTCCGCCTGTAATCGTCATCGAAACGCCAAGCGTTACCAGGTGCAGCAGACCCCGTCACCACCACGAAATAACCCGCAGCGGGAAGGGGCGGATGGTTAGACAATTGCACGGTCATCGAGTAGATTCGAAGCCCGGAGACAGGTTTTTAAGTGCGAAGCACTTTAAGGGCCCGGGCTTTCGGCGTCGAATTTAACGCGTGCATCTCTGCCCCTTAAGGATCGTGGTCTAATTCATCAGCCTTCCTCAGCTCTACTTATCTGGCGTGGCCTACCAGGATTATGGCTTTTCCAGCATTTTTTGCTCTCGTTCAAGTCCTTCTCTTTCTCATAAGCCCTGCTTCTACGAGTCAGATTCCTTGGCCAGAAAAAAAGAAAATACATTCGCTGAGATTTTAGTGTTATGATCTGAAACTCTGGACTTTAAACTTACACAATTAAATAATTTAGGCGCCGCATGTTTGCTAAAGAAAATGGGCACATTGTTCTTGGCTGTCTAGTTTGTAACTCGTGTGCGTGTGCAACTTCCCGTCTGCATGTGGGTGCTTATTGATGACGGCTGTTAAAAAAAAAAAAACCGATATTGCCACAGTTAGCTGATGCACGAGGAGCATATATTTTCTGGCATGAGCTTCAGCAAGGATGCTTAATTACACACGACTATTATGTTTGCGGAACGCAGTAAACTGTTTAGCGCCGGTCGTGCGTTCGTTGCTTCGTCAAGCTCAAAGTTACAATACTGTTTGCTTCGCATGTATGGCTGAACTATTCCAGTGACATAAATTATTTGGCTCATCTGCAGTATTGGTTGATAACAGGATCGCTACAAGGCAGACATATGTTATTAACGTTGGCGACGTCTCGATTTTCATTTCCAGGTGCTACATACATGGACGACATGCTCTACACAGTCAACACTGAAGGATTGGTGCTGACGACGGATACAGTTCGGGACCCTCTCATTGTGGGCTACATGACTACTTTCTTCATGGCTTTCATCAATGGGCAGTGAGTTCATCGATATCTTTGGCGCAAGCAGGGTCGAGTGGGTTGAACGTGGCATGACATAGTATTGACCCGGTTTAGGCAATGATCCGTCTTGAAACCATATGCGACACTGGAAATTACAGAAAAATAATTGTGGCATTTAGGAACAGACCAAGGCTTCTTTTCTTTCCTTGCTCTTTACGCTATTTTTTATTATTAAATGATAAATATATTTATAACACCAGTGCTTCGCTGTTGCATGAATGGCCTCGCTTATATAGAACTAGGGATTTTCATCATTGTTAGGTTTATTTGCTTGGAAATATTTTTTTGAAGAATGCCTTGAAATAAATAATAAACATAGCGGGCGCATACAGTCGATTCCAGCAATATACGTCGACAAACGACAATGTAAAATAACGAAAAAACGTTTTAGTTCGTATCAACTAGGTGTACCCGTGGCATTGGGCAGTTGATCAAACTTTTCTTGTGACAAATCCTCAACGTTTACTCTGCTAACAAGCTTTGCAATGGCAAATAGAAATACACAAGTACAAACTTGTGCTACATTTACTAGCCCATAATGACATCTTCGTTAAATCCAGACCACGCACTTACCACACTCTAAGCGATAAAAACCTTGTATAATAAATCTATAAAGCTACATTTTCTGGCCACTCATTTTGTCAAACGTTGCTCTTTCGCTAACTTAGTTATCCTGGGCCAGAAATTGTATCAGATTTCGTGGTCCATTTATAATGAACTTCACAGGCGTATTCTTTGCTACGCTCAACGTTCAGCGTGAGAAATCGCAATGCCTCATTATAAAATACTTTTTGTTTACCGACTCACCTGCTTGAGCATGTTCCTGGTGAAGTAGATCTAAAAACTAAGTAGATCAGTAAAAATATATTTTACGGCTCTTACTATACGCCTACGGTATAATCACCGTCAGTATCATAATGCTAATTAGTAAACTTACTAGGTTTACGGCAAGCTAAACCATCTTCCAGCGTTGCGTGGTTGGCCTGGCCCGGCTCCGAATAACGCTCTGCCTGACCCTACGAATGTCCGAACGTCAGCAATCTGACTGGTTATTTAATGATGCATACGGCGTTCCTTCCTATTCGTGCGCATTCCGTTATTATAACAGCTTAAGCGCGGTTACAGCTTTTATGAACATTCCATTTGCTTCCTAGTACAGCTTTTATTCTCTCCTAACTTCCGCTGGAACACCACTGTCGTTATATTCAATATGTAAACGCCGATTCTTAGAAGAATCAAAACGACGAAATTCTTAGAAGAAACAAAAGAAGGACGCTTTCAAGGCTAAGGGGTTGCGAGTTCCCTCAAGCTTCTTGCGTATTGCGTGACTTTGCACATACTTGGCATAACATTTCGTCATATACAAAGTATGCCGGGGTATGAGGCCACCACCACGTAGCACTCGCTGGCCCGCGCCTTTGGCTCTTCAGCAAGGAGCGCTTGCTTAGAGTAGATTCGTTTATATCATATAGTAGTCAACGAAAATATGTACGTTTCTCGAGTTTTGAAAATTTATGGCGACAGTGGTGCCTTTAATCGACGCCAGCTACTCTTTTTAAAATATAAATGCACTGAATCTAAACCACATGTAAGAAAATATTACATAGCAACACATTCAAACTCATATAAATACGTCAAACGCACTTAATCTTAACCTTGAGCCGCATAAATAAGTGAAAGACAGTCACGCATTTCGTATAGATACATATATTTCCTATATATATGCACTTTCTTATACGGTTAACCATTAATCCCAACATGAGTAAACATTTCTTTCATAACGCAAATGTACAAGTTCTCTCCTTTTGTATGTCTCCACGGCTCCACTTCAGGAACAACATGATAAGTAATTTCCGCTCCAGTCTTTTGGTAAAGCCTCGGGCAGCGCATTTCGTTATCGGTCTTGGCGACCGCAATCTGTTGGGAACGGAATATTCGAATCATAGTTCTGGCACGTCAAACCACAGAATTTAATTAAATAACCGAGCAGCGCTATCTCGGTATACCCTGCCGGCATTTACGTGCTTTTTGGCAGCACGAAATGTCATATGCCGGCTCGGTTTGCGCTTCGTTAACGAATAATGCCCGCCACGCAGGGACCCCGGTGGAATTCTGCGGCCCATCAACCCTACGCTGCGCCAGTACACCAACATGTCGCTGACGTACCCTGGAGGCCTGTCCGACAGCGTGCCGTACCGTCCTCAGGAGATGGACTTCTGGAACTACTTCGTGCCCGACCTGCACCTGGAGCTGAACCGCACCAGTTGGGCGTCGTACCACAACGCGCGCGAGGCCACCCACTTCAAGGCGGCCACCTGGGGAACCACCACGCTCGTCGTGCTGCTGGTGCTCATCATCGTCGGACTGCTGGCAGCCTTCTTCGTCTACCGGAGACAGAAGCAGAGGTCGCGAAAGCTCAACTCCCGGGACGGCGTCGAGTTTCGACCCGTCACGCAGGACGTGAAATTGTAGAGCCGCAGTTTCCACTGTTCTTCGGCCGACGTACTTAACTGCCCGATCAAATACTTAAGAGAAATGTGCGTGCAGTGAGAAAACACTGTGGGGTATTAGGTGTGAAATTCCATTGTAATGGCCAGAGTTCCTTGACTAAGACAAAGCGGCGGCACCGGACTACCCTCACCTCTACTTTACCGCCCGCATTTCTTTCATCTTTCCATGCGGAGGAGTGAGCTTGTTTTCGCAACGCCGTCGCCTTGGCTACTCACAGTCGATGCATTTAGCGGCTTACGTTGTTTTCATAGTCGTGAGTACTTGACTTTACTGCCATTCAGGGGCAACTATCAGGCGCCCTGATCATGTATAACACCTGTGAGGCGTCGGTTCCAGACTGCTTACACTTTACCGTTTTTTATAGTATCTGCCTAGCACACCAGCTTCATCAAAAGTGTGACGGATAACAATTAACGCTACCATCGTCGTATTTACAATCAGCCAACTGTCGTGGAATTTTGCTGCATGGTTCTTGCGCGTCTGAGCGCAATAATGTTGACGCCATCGCGAAGGACTGCATTAACGTCAGAACATTATAACTGGCTGCCTACACATGACGAAGTCTTTGACGTCCATGTTGTTCGACGACTATGTTGGAAATTGATGTTTTCACATATTATCGCGTGTCCACTCAACGGACGGCTCCCCAGACGGCCGTTCCGTAGACAGTAGTTCGTCCGGCTTCGAAGAGCATCCGTACGACGGATCAGGCGAGGAGGCAACAAAGCTGGAAAAATGTTGTTGCTTTCTACCCCACACCCTCCGCGAATTCTAGCGGCAGACTGGTTTGTGAATAGCGTCAGGAGGAGGTCGCGAAGAAAGGACGGTTGACAGCGTTGTGTGTTGTTTTGTCCAAATTGGATGACGACGGGTGTTCGTCTTTACAAAGTTGGTCTTTATGACAAAACAGCAGCTTTTGTTGCCAGACTTACAAGGCATTCTAGGACAAATTCGCGCAGTTCGACAGCCGGTATCTGCACGTGAGAAATGGATCGGCATTTACCGTCCGCGTACGTCGTGGACGAGGCGGTGCCAACAGCCATCCGTGACGTGCAGTCACATGGTACTTCATCCGGCACGGAAAATCAAGATTTGTTCCGCCGTGTGGATGGGATACTAATCCTCGTCGTAAATGTAAAACTTTCGATGCCACGAAACAAGCTGGTGACGTCATCTGCCTGGCTGTATTTTTGTGTCATACTTTCTTGCTTTGAATGATGATTGAATCAAGCGAAACAATATCTAGTCATACTCGATGTCGTCGTTTGTCGGTAGGTTGTGTTGATGCTTTGAGGCGAAATATACCAATGCTATTTGTTTACAATTGTTCCGAATGAAGCCTTTATTTAGAGATCATGTTAGAGCTAGCTGTTATTATTGCAAATGTCGAAGTGTTAGTGACGAGGGACGAGAATTTGTTGTTGAACGAGTGCCTGCGTTAAAGGCTGAACTTCTGGTTCTCATAGCGAGTGATCATGCTTTTACATTCGAACTTTTTGTTCAAACACCCTGTGTGTCAGCGCTGAGAGCCATCGTAAACTGTCGCTGACTCACTACAGTGTTGTTGGAACTAGGCTGCCATGTTTTTACGCCGATCATGTGTGTTTTCTTAAAAAAATATGTTTTGCTGTCATCGAGCACATTTTGTTCAACTATTATAAGTGTTCTTGGTAATGGCGATCTTCATGCAATTTTACCACGTTCAACGTGTCGCTGAACATAATATTTATATCATTTTACTTGTATATGACATACAGCCGTGGTACTTATAGCACTCACAAAAACAGTGACATGGAATTCGCGCTTGCGCACAAGAGGGAGCTTCAGCTCGGAAGCTTCTTTCTATATAAGTGTAAATGAAGAAAGCAATTCAGCCAGCATCTGTTAAGCGCCTTTTATAAGGTTTGTTAAATATGAAAGCGAAAATCAAAATCAACTCACTGCTGGGAGCAAATACTTAATTTTAGGCTTCCAACGGAGGTTAAAGGTTGCCGGAGGTTTAAAAAAATAAAAAAATGCCATATATCAACTTTTAACTCTATAGATTTGGAATGAGAACAAGAACCAATATAGTGAACTGTTTCAATTAAGATCTCCAAACGCGTGCGCGAGATAGAGAGAGAGAGAGAAACAAACGTTTATTGTTGAAACAGTGTCCCGAGCGAGGCCCGGTATCACCCTGAGCTGGGAAGGTTCCTTAGTCCAGGAACCCTCTGGCTTCAACTGTCCTCTTGGACCTGGCGACGCGTTGTCGTTGGTCTTCCAGGTCCCCGAGGGCGAGCTTGGCCTCCCACGTTTCGACTAGGTGGTCTTTGTTTGCTTGTGGTGCCGGTTCGCGTCCGTTTCCGGCTGCATTTCGCTGTCTTCATGCCACGACACTAATTTTTTAACATAAATTTCATGAAACACCTGTCAACAATGCATCTATTTCATGTAAGCTGTTGAAAAATGTGTCTTATTTACTTGTTTCAGTCAATAGATGTAGCCTGTAGAATTGCGATAGCATCGATATACTTATCGCGCTTAGCAATGTAGTTGTAAGCTTGGTGGTTTAATTTTAATTTATAAATTTTTGTCAATATTCTTGCGAAATGTTGATGCCTTCAATCAAATTGCTGCTTCCGACAATCGGTTAGTTTAGCTTTATCTCCTAAATTATGGAAAAAAATCTTATGCAAGTCGGTTCATCGGCTGCACAAGATAGAATGTTCGCGTTTCACGTGAATAGAGAAATCACATTTTGCCCCCTAGCTGTTGCTTTCCCTTAAGTCTAACGATATGCTTCTTCTGAACTTTTAGGATCGACAGTAGAATGTTTTTCTGGCCGATTTGTTCTGAAAAAGGCCTCTCACCGGGTTTGGAAATCGCAGCAGACACACGTGATCCGCAGATCTCGCGATGCAGATCGTGTGTGCGCATTTATTACAGCGATCCTTATGCCGCCGAAAGCTGCTGAAAATTCACACAAGAAAGAACACATGCTCCTCTCCTCAAATTGCCGACTTGGCCTTCCTCCAAAGTGACGTCAGACGTGTGGCCTTTCGCGTCACACGCACGGCGTCTGCACTGCACAAATAACCAGCGGCAGCAGCGCGAACTCGGGGATTCCCGTTGAACTGAGAGCGCGCGAAACCGCCTCTGGAAATGCTCCACGCAATGAGAAAACAAGGGAGAGCAAACAAAGAAGGCGGGGGCCGTGCATTTTACGTGGAGCAGGGGTCGTCACAAACCACTGAGGTGGGTCCTTGGTTCCGATACGGGAAAAGGAAGCTATGGGAGAGCAACGTGGGCTTGCGGTTACTCGGTCAACGCAATGGGAGAGAACCTTTTGTGGAGAGGGTGATTTACCTCCTCGCCCCACCTAACGACTTTTAATTTGCTTATATCTCGGCTATACTAATGAATCATTTTCCAGAAATTTTGTTGTATAGCGCTCACTATACGGCGCTTTACAACTTCTAACGTACAATCCAAATTTTCGGCAGTGCCTGGTGAGGGGCTTTTTTAAAGAATGGAAGCTGAAAGCTTCATGAAATGTTTTAGTCTTTTTGCTCGTTGTCTCAGACAGACCCAGAATACCTACTGTGATTACTTTTGCTACAGTCTCTAGCATGTGGTTTTTGTCAGATCCAGATTTGTATAACTTAATGTGAGCATTGCCATATGAGACAGCCATTATTTTGTGTGTGCGCGCGTTAATGATCGTAACCCTGTTCCTGAGTAATGCTTGATTACTTCTATTTCGGTTCCTAATTGGCGGATGGTAACCCATGTTCATATTCCTACCGGTTTTGCTCCTTTATGACATGCCTGCGCTTTCCTACTGAAAGTGCAAAGGACATTGGCGGCTGGACCGCCGGTATCGTCTTTGGAATAACCTATAACCCTTGTGTAAAGTATTGATTTCTTTTTCCTGCACTGAAGATTAAAGCGGTGTCAGAAATAACAAATGAGGTTGTGTGGTTTCCTTAATTGCGCTATACTTCTACCGCGTAGTTGGTGCACACATCTGACTGGGATGACTTGAGTTTCATTTTTCCCACCGTTACACATTATTGTAGACGGAATCCGATGCTTTACCTTTGCCAACAGCTACTTACAGCCAAGTCACTGCGCTTTCGACTTCCCGAATGACGCAGATGATGATCTGCAACACTTTGCCTCTTGCAGGGAAAAAGAACGACTGGCTGAATTCCCGAAGTTTTTCGTTCGATACTCCCAAGACAACACTCCAAATGCTGCGGACATCTTCGCTAATATCTTGAACATCATGATTACCCGCCGTTGTGAACAGCTCTGACTCATACCACTTCCTTTAACCTCCTCAGACAGAGCAAAGTCATAGTGAGGCAATACCTTTTAAAAGTAGTTATTGTTGTCAACCGGTCTCTTAAGGAACCCCAAAATTTACTTCCTTGATCAGATAGCGCACGCACATGCTCATATCAACGCCACCATCTATGTGGGAAAATAACCAATTTCTTCATTTTGTTAAGATAAAAGCCCCTTTGGTTTCCTAAGCACATATACATGTTCAACATCACGTGGCGGTTCCTCGCGATAGCTTTTCATCCTGGATTGCCATGCCATGTCGTGACATTTCACATGTACTACACATTCACTTCTCGTCATCAGTCACGATTCAGCCATACATCTAACACTACGTATCGATCTTCTAAAATAATTTGGTTGATCCTTTTTTCATAGAACACGAAAGTGAAACGTGTCTTCACAGAAGCTGTTACACGGTTATTGTACGTGAAGAATTGAGTTGCAAGAATAGCCATCAGCAGCACCCTACCACGGCACAGTTATCCTCGGCAATTGCCACACAAGCGAAAGCTGTCGAACGACTCGCGACCGGGAATCATCTACCGGAGACATTGCATTGCACGCGCCGGAGCACTGCGCAAGTCCACCACAAACCGCAGGCGTTCACAAACCGTACAAGCGAAACCGAACGGATTCTTAGTAAATCGCTTCGTGAACTCACGGTCCGCTACAGCGAAAGCCGCACGATTTGCGGGTCGGTAACGGTGTTGCAGGTTTGCTTGGCGCGCGGCGTCCAGTTTACGAGCGGCGTCCTGCCGCCGAGTCGCTTCGGTGAAGGTGGGAGCACTTTGGTCCGGCTCCGTAGTGTCTTGGGCGTTGAATTGCGACGCGCTCAGCTTCAGGTATGCGAGTGGCCGAGTTCGCAGCATGCACCGCAAACGTGCGAAGGCGTTCTGCTCCACGCTGGCGTGGCTCTCGCCGGACAAAAGCAAGATGCGCCTGTCGACGTCGTTGCCTTTCGGCGCCACTTAGCGCAGCAGTTATCTTAGATGGTGCCATCGCAAGCGAAGCAGTAGGCGGCGTGTAAGCAATGCTGATGCATGTTGAAGCTGCACTCCGTAGGCGACGAGGAGCATCAGGCTAATCCGACGCGAAAGACGAACCATGTGAGGAAACTGCGTCATTACCTTAGCAGAAGTTCTGCACTGCCTGTATACACCAGGCTACACCGCGTTGGAGCCTCCGCTGCGCTGAGACTACCGAAACGCTCACTGTCGGCGCTGGTTAGTGCCATGATGCAGTAATTCGCTTCACCGCTCCTAGATGGTGGCACCATCCCTGTGACTAGAGCATATTTTACGTGTTCGCGCCGACGTCACATCCGTTACAGGAAGTAACGCCCCGACATAGGACACTTTCGTGTTAAAAGCAGTGGTGAAATAATTATTACAGGCCTGACATATAGTGTCGCCTTTACACAGCTTTATGTTACATACGCGTACCTTAGCTTAGCAGTCCCGAGAAAATTATGAAAAAAAATTTAAACCCCTCCCCTACCGGGAACAGGTAGCACGCGAAGCTTGTCCAACCCTAGAAGAGGGGTTTGTTAGATTGTTGAGCATTTGGGACGTTCACAGGCCCGCCTCCGCTGCCATTCCTTCAACGAAACCTGCTCTTTGGCAGAACGAACCAAACGCGGTCTCCCCATCTGACTGCCGGGCCTGAACTTGCGGGAAACGGCACGCGCAAGGCGAGCGAACACGCGATCACTCCCTTTCCCTTCTCCGGACGGAGGGGACGCCTGTAATTGGCTGGGGGTATGGGTATATGGCTGGGGGTATATTGCGCGCGCCAGCTGTGAGCGCCGCGTCTATTTCTTTATGCATATAGACCTACACCACGGCGCTACGTCATGAAAATGTGGTGGCGCTGCAGTCGGAATTTAACCGCTTTAAAGCACTTGTATGACGAATCGACAGCGGCTGAATCGGTTAGCGTAGTGGTATCGCAACCCAGCGATCGGTGGTTCGATTCCGCAGCCCAACGAGCAATTTTTATTTTCGCATGGCTTGGGTTTTTTCCTACGCCAACATCAACGCCGACACGAGTGAGGCTATTTTCTTTATTATATCCTCAAGGCCTGTGAAGGCTTTCCAGAGGGCAGTGGGTTACAGGTAAATTCAACAGCATATGAGGAGAAAAAAAAAAACAGCGTAAGAATACAATTTGACAAATAATTCGGTAGGAATACAACGAGTAGAAAAAAAGCTATTACAAAAGAAATATTTAGTGTAGCTTGCACTGGAGGCGCAATGCTAAAGAGACAGTGGAGCTGATGGGCACCTATTGCTAGTCCTTCCTAGCTTTTGGGCTAGGCTAAGCACTACCAAGTCATCCCCAGCATTTCTCGAAATTTATTGATTATTTGTCGATTATTGATTAGCCATTGATTGGCTATCGCAAGGTATTGGGCACGTATTTGGGCTAGGTTAATCACTACCACGTCATCCGCAGCATTTCTCGGAATTCATTCATCGATTATCGATTAGCTATTGATTGGCTATCATTTGCCTATCGATGACTGACTGAGCTTAAGTAGTCCCAACTATGCTTAGCTAGGCTTAGCCACACTCAGCTTCGCTAGTTCACAAGGGCACGGCCGCTGGATAAAAAAAAAAAAAAAAAAAAACAGCTTTTTTTTTTTTTTTTTTTTTTTTATCCAGCGGCCGTGACAGGGGTATGTGCCATTGCGCTTGGACCCTTTCTGCACTGCCGCCTGGATCGGCCCACATTTTTGTATTCAGCTGACACATTATGCCCGCCTTAACCAGCTCCGCTGTTACGATATAAGATATGCAAGTACATGAAACCACATTTTAGCAAGTAATGTTTGGTGAGATTGGGCAACAGTTGGTTGCTACATTTTTGTTACCAGATTTGTGGAGCGGAACCACCTTCCCAACCTTCAACTGAGAAGGTAAAGCGCCTGTGTTGAGTGACTGTTGAAAAATTTTGGTTAGTATAATAGAACTGTACGCGGAAGTGTTTTTAAGAACTTAGTGCTATCAAGTCGAAGCCAGGTGAAGAATTGTAGTCGAGTTTGTCAATAAGTTTAGCAACACCACATGTATAAACTATTACTGGGAACATGATTGGATAATCATATATAGGTAACTCAGGCAGTTGCTTATTAAGAGCTCCCGAAAATTTTTGCACAAAGGCTTCGTTAAGGTATGAGGCCAAGTCAAAATTGCAATATTTTTTCAAAATGTCCACTTCTTGTTTTCAATTTTGTTAGATGGGGTATTTGTTCTCCATCATCTTGCTAAAAAAGTATCTTCCTACGTAGTTTCTTTCAAAAGATACATAAAAAAATGTAAACCCACCCGGCGTCTACGAAACCGAAACTGAAAGTGCCAGTTTTCTGTGGAACAAAAAAAAAAAAAAAAAAAAAAAAAAAAAAAAAACAAGAAAAAAAAAAAGCCCTGGTGTGCAGTTCTTTGGTGGTTATTTAAGAATCGCATCACGTAAAAAGTGTAATAATGCCATAATAGCATTTTCAACATTTTCTTTATCAATTAAAATAATAAACGCCTCACCAGGTGGACGTGCAATGGTTTGCACTTGTTGTTTACGTTCTGCAGGCTGCACGTGCGTTAAAGGAGCAGCGGATTGTTTGATGGATGTGTTTACTCTCTGTTGCTTACTTTTTCTTACTGGCAGCCACAGAATAGGGAAGTTTAGAGCGCAAAGACGCACAAAATGAAAGTTTGCCGGCAATCAGTGCAAGGCGACGGACCTGGAGACATACTACAAATACCTGTAATACTGCAAAGCAAGCTAGAAAAAAAAAGGAAGTCGAGGTGCCACACAAGCAAAATCAGACAAGAGCAAAACCCAAGACGGAACTGGCTACAAATATAGAGGATTTTAGCTCTCCTGATCATCTTATGTAAGCGCTATGCTTTGAAATCTTTTTGTTGATTTTCTCAGAACCCATCTTTTTGCGATTTCTTCAAACGCAAACAAACATAAATTTTTCCCTAATGAAGATGTTTTTGTGAAACTTTGCACATTTTTTTCTCACAGTATTGGGTGTGCAATGAACCTCAACAAGTCAAATCGTACTACAACTTTTGATATGGATGCCTTTTACACCAAGGCACACCCAATGGAAGCACCCATGTTTTGGGTTATTTCATCACTATGCTTCGAGAATTCGTCTGATCCCAATACTTTTGGTTCATTGCACATATCAAAGCCTCCCCTATACCATTGCCAAACATTGTGTGTTTTTATCGAGCTAAATTAGAGTTATGACTGTTCGCGTGAGGCGCATATTTAATTAAATTTTCAAATAATAAAAATATTGAAAACATAATGCAAACTTTAAAAGGCTCACTTGGGCCTAAAAAAGTGTGCTTTATGATGTAGACCAATAATTTGTATTGTTTATCCTTTTTTAAACTTTTTTTCTCAGCTAGGTACACCACGAAGAGAGTGTCATGAATGATGTGCAAGCAAGAGACGTCAAGGTGAGACCAGAACTGAATTTCTTCTTTAGGCCTGTGTTCGGACCTCCGAATGACACAAGCGCGGGCTTGTGCTATACCTAAATAACTAGAGACCCCCGCGCACCTTTTCTCAGTCATGAGTCATGAGGTCACGTCGGAAGACCAAAAGCCTAACGAAGACCAGACTTTAGAATAAATATCGTGAGAGGATTTATCTGTCGTGTTCAGCTTCACACTACATCTCAAACCTAGGTGTATGCGAAACAATACAAAACGTCGAATGCTGATTTAAAGGGGCACTGAAAGACTTCTTTCTGAAACCTAATAAACACGTCCTAGTGAGTCCGGTGTCAGCCGAGAGGTATAATCTCGAAGGGATCGAAAAACACCTCATATGAAGGGCGAAATTATCAGTGCAATATTTACTTTCCCAAACCCCACTCGAGCCATTAGTGTGCTCCTCAGCGGAGTGCGCCTTCGTGTTAACTGAAATGTCAGTGCATTTCGAAAGGGAGGAAAGAAAAAAAAAACACTTGAATACTTTGCTAAAGCATATTTTATCATGCGAGTTTACCTGTTGAAACTTGGTCATTCATGAGAAAACACAACATGATAGTCCCACGACCTCATGAAAGATCCTTATTATGAATATTATTTCGGAGGCTTGAAACGAGAAGGTAGGCCTTCTTAGAGCCGGCTGTTCCAAAATATCGAATACATTACTCAGACTAGAATTAAAAAAAAAGAAAAACAAGAAGAAAATATTGACTAGCACATACATACACGAACACGTCAGAAGCACGCGGAGCGTCTCAGCGGACACCAGCTCCAAAAGCACACTTCTGTATAGCTGGAGCGGTCACCCATCACACAAGAGCTTGAAGCAAATAGCAGCACGGGGCATTGGTTTTGATATGCGTCACAATGCACAAAACAACCTCCAACCGGCAAAAGGAAGAGAAAGAAGAAGAGAAAGCCAAAACATTTGGTGTGTATAAGTCACACAAATCCGCAAAGGCTCTACGTGTGAGTGGAGAGTGGAGTCAGTATTTTCTGTATACGTATACACAGCACCCATATTCGCGCTCCAACCCGACTGTGAAAAGGACATGGTCGCGACATCAACATATTAAAAAAAAAAAAGAAAAAAAAACTTTAAGCGAATAGCAGCACGGCCCCATTGGTTTTGGCATGCGTCACAATGCATAAAACAGCCTCCAACCGGCAACGAGCGGACAGAAGGGAAGAGAAAGAAGAAGAAGGGAAATATAACACATTTAGTGCGCATAAGTCACACTGACCCGCAAAGGCTCTACGTGTGAGTGCAGTCAGTCCGAGATCCCATGAGCCACGGCCGCGTGGCGCGCTCTCCAGACCAGATAGAGCTGGCTCCGCGAGTCGACACTAAACAGCAAGGCTTCTCACTGTGCTAGGGTAGCGTGAGGGCTGCGGAAGACGGTTGTGGAGTGTTTGCACGCCCATGTGGCGTGGTATAGGGTGGCGGGTTCGTCACACTCTGTGGGGGTATAGTGGCGGGGAGGTGTAGTGCGAGATGAGAGAAAGTGTTTCTTTGCAAAGACGCCACAATACGGCTTCGTTTTGTGTGCGGTCATTGCGGGGCGGAGAGTACTTCCACCGCTGGAGTCAGTCTGGTGTTGGAGTGTGGCGCCCCTTCAAGATCGCCTCGCTGAGAGGCCCGGTGGGTATGCACTCGAGCCAAGGCGTGCAAATTTTCAGTGCAAGATTTGTAACCGGTGGTCTATATGATTGTGGTGAGGGCGGGGAGCGTGGAGCGTAGTTTACGAAGAGCAGCTTGGGAGAGGGGGGGGGGGGGTGGCGAGACCCTTCATATGGCGTAGTTCCTCCACGCTGCACGCTGCCTGTGAGTCTGTGGAATCGTGATATTTTCGGCGCTTGAATTGGTGAGCAAGAATCGCAGAATAACCACGGTTTGCCTACTTGCCCCCTTTATCATGGCGCTTACCCACTATGGGGGATTGACCAACGGATTGGCTTAAACGGATTGGGTGAGATAAAACTTGAGAGAAAAAACATATATCAGGGTAAAGTTTCCCATACTGCTACGTCTAAATAAAAGAAAAAGCTGAAATTGTTAATTACACTACCACAGTTGTTCTAGTCGTGGTTCTGTATGTCTACGGGGCATACCCACAGCTGATCAATCATGAATCCTGTGGTTTCGAGAAATGAGTCAAGACGAGGTGAAAAAAAAAAGAAACAATCTGAAGTTGTTACTTAGACATATAAATTCTGGGAGGAGGAGGAGGAATAAACTTTTATTGTAGAACCAGCACTTTAAGATGGCCGGGCCTAAGCCTCCCATTATAAATTCTGGGGGCAGAAAGAATTATGCGGTAGAAGTTTCGTCGTTGTCATCATCATCGTCGTCGTTGTCGTCGTCGTCGTCGTCGTCGGCGTCGTCATCATCATCATCATCATCATCATCATCGTCATCATCATCATCATCATCATCAGGTGCATCTAATTGTCGGCGTGAGAAATTGCACTTGCAGCATCTCACAATTGTATAATCGAAGCTTGTGATGCAGCTGCCTACCCAGGGCATTTAGAGGTTATTACGAATGTACCAGCGTGCAGCGCGCTGCATGAAAGCTCTTCTCTGTCTATGATGCGTGCGTACTCTACGTTTCACAAATATTTACCAATTTTTGTGAACGGCAGACGCCAAGTACACCAACGAATGAGCCCCATAACAGCTATCCCCGTAAGAAAAAAAAATATAATTAGGAGGTTTCTTGAAAGTGTGCCCGACACCCTAAGTACAGAGTCACTAATTGTTTCAGAACCAATGTTTTAAACTTGCTTGCTAGGAATCGAGAAGAAGGGGATGCGGTCATTGAAATGGTCATTTCAGAGGAGGAGTTGACCGAATGATTGGCGTTGCCATCCGTGCATACGTGGACTTTCCTCTAAAAGGATGAGTAAGGCCCTGTGGGCGTTAGCTGTGGGTAAGCTTTGTTATCTCCGTTGTCGTTTAATGTGTTAAAGTAGGTTAAATTTTATTCTAGTGCCATGCCCTTTATTAAAAAGCCTTTTTTATTTCATTTTAAATTGCAGTAGCCCATTAACATAGTATAACTTTTCAATTCCACATACTTCTTTTTTATTCGCAGTTTCAGCTTCACAAGCTAATTTTCCTGAACTTCTTACCTGTGCGTGTAACCGCCCGATTCTTGGCCCATCATGCAATATATGTAGGAGCCATCTTTTGATGAATCATCCTCATTATCACCATGGCAAAAAGAAGACGTTGAGGAAGAAGAAGAAGAAGAACAAGCACGAGCTTTGTCGGAGGCTCGTATTTCTCCGTCTGTGTTCTGCGGTGGTTTCCAAGCGCCGAAACAAAACTAACCGTCGAAAGTCATTATGCACTGGATGGCCCTTCTCATTCCAGCCAGGCCGACGTTGAGAGACCTGTTTACCAGTGAATATTTTGACTGTAATGACGCCTTCGGACACGGTACGTTCCAGAAGCGGCTGATGCTGCTCTGTGCACTCGGTGCTTTCTTGGCGAACACCCACGCCTTGGCTCTCCCGTTGATCTCAAAAGGCGTGCAATACAGATGCAAGCAGCAGTACGCCAATGATTCGGTAGCCGCCGCGAAGTACGCGAGCGCCGCTCACGAAGCCGGCGGACAGATCGGACGGTGCCTAGTCTACGAGGAACCGCACGAACCTAACGACACGCAGACCGTGCCCTGCCAAGAGTGGGAGTACGACGAAGAGTGGGCAAAGACGACGGCTGTGAGTAAGTGGAACATGGTCTGCCGAAGAAAGGCACTCATCACCATCATGTATGCGATTCAAAACGCCGGACCCGCTGTGTTCGTCTTGACAGCCGGACATTTTGCGGACACCGTGGGCCGGGTGCCCGTGCTTCTGACGGCGGTTGTGGTGCTCTTTGCCTCAACAATTGCGATTTGCCTGGTAAACGATTACGCAACACACGCGGCACTCAAGTTCTTCAGCTCGGGCAGCGCAGTATTGACCTTGACCTCCACCGCCATCTCCCTCTTCGAGGTTACGATCCACGACAAGAGGCCGCTCAACATAGCCGTAAGCATCACGCTCGGTCTATTGGCTGCCGATACGTGGTACTTCTTCTTGTTGCCTTGGAACCTGCGCTGGGAACGAAAGCTGTGTGTTTTCATTCTGCCAGCCTTGTTTCTGCTGCCGGCTCTCCTGACGGTTAACGAGTCACCTCGTTGGCTAATCGCTAACGGGATGTACGACAGGGCCGAGCAAGTTGTCATCGCCGCTGCAGAAAAAAATCACTTTCCCTTGGCGAACGCAGCGTGCCTGGTTGATTCGCTCAAGGCGGACGGGACCAGGAAGCTAGACCGCCGAAAGTCCACGTGTGCCGAAGAACTACTAAGCATGTTCTCCATCCGACGGCGCGCCCTCGTCCTGTGCGGCTGCTTCTTTTCCAACTCGTTCGCCCTGTATGCCATCACCTTCTCCAAAGGGCAACTCAAGTCGCCGTGGCTTCCGTTCATCGCGTTCACATACAACTCCACGGTCTACGCGGTGGCGCACTTGCTGATGAGAAGGTTCGCCATGCTCACGGTGATCACCGTGCTGTTTGCCGCGCTCTGTGTTGTGCAGTGCCTTCTCTGCCTGACCGTGCTCAACGAGATGGACGTCGCCACGGAGGCGCTGCTGCAGGCCAACATAGCGCTGTACTATTCTGGTGCCGTCGTGTGCTTCGTCTATGTCTTGGAACTGTTTCCGACAGCACTGCGCGCAACTGCCGTCGGTTGCACTCTCGCTTGCGGTCGCCTTGGAGTCGGATGCGCCCTGTTCTCTTCGTTTCTCATGGACACCGGCCTCGAGTACCTGGCGCCGGCTGCCGCCGGCGTCCTGCTTTTTGCGTCGTTGCTGACGCTGCGCATCTTGCCGCCCGCCACAACGATTGAATGCACCAAAATGGTGACCCAGGGATTGTCCGTTCAGACCCAGCACAACATCGAGCTCATGAAGGCCACGCTCGAAACGCGGCTCGGGGATCGCCAGAAGACTCCTTCCGAAAGCGGAAGCAAGTCGAGCTCAAGCCGCAGCCGCCGTTCCAAGAGCTAGGTATGACGCGAACTGTTCGAGTGACGCAAGCACCAGCTCTCGTGGTATCTTTGATGTACTGCGAACACTGCGCGAGGCACTATATTGCTAATGGGCGGTATTCGAAGTAGGACAGTAGTTTTCTTTTGTCAGTTAGCCTTTTTTTTTTCGAAAACCATCAAGTTTCAGAATAGCATCGTTTTTTTTGTTCACCTTTATTGTTACACGCAAGCTGAGACTCACTGAAATATTTATGAGCTGGTGTTTTATTGTGGCTTTATATCTAACTTTATGTGAGCATTCGTATGCATAATGCTCACTTTTGCGATAACCAACGGGTTACGTTGCTTAGGCGATGACTATTTCTCGCAAAAGAATATACGGCGACCGCAACTGAAGCTAGAATAAAATCAACCAATCCTATATATCAATTAAAATACGGTATGTTGAGCCCCCTTTTACGTCTAATGTGCAGTTGTTTTTGTGTCCACACTGCTTTATTTGCCCGTGGTTCCTTTTTGAGTCCACTTTTTAAAACTGATTCCGTGCTTGTACATGGTCACTGGAATAAATTAAAAAGCTTTACGTGTTACAAAAACCATAACAATGTTGGCGATCATGACGACATGGCTGACAATAACGATGGCTCTATAAATGTCTGAGATAGCCTGAAAAGTAACTCTATCTCTCGGGAAGTGAAAGGTGTATAGAACTTTTAGCGACACCGAATATACCGCGTCAGTCGTTAACGCAACTCCCCAAGATTACTTATGTGCCTCTATGTTCGCACTCTCAATATAGAAAAAGCACGTCAAGGAAAGAGGGGAACGTATATATATATATATATATATATATATATATATATATATATATATATAACGGGAAACTTTCACGCAATTAATCAACACCTGTGTGACATCTTGCACATTTTTTGCGCCAACTTTGATAAGCGCAGTGTCCAGGAAAACTGCGATTTCCGTGTCAGTGATCTCACTAATGTGCATATGACCTTTCGGCGCATACGAAGCAACAACAACAAAAAAGTCAGAGCCCTTCCACCAAGAGGAAGTCCGGCGAAGCTGGCGCTTTGGTAGGATTTGCTATGTTGGGTTTAGCTATATTGGGTATTTGCTATGTTGAATTTCGCTACAAAATGGTAAACCGACCCCTTCGCTACGTACTCGGGGAAAAGAGGCTTCGGTGCCGGCTCCGAGTAGCACAATGGGGTATTTTAACGCGATAGCGTTTAGGGCCCCGTGTCGCAGAAAATCCGGTGTCGGCGTCTGCAGTGGCGCCCGCGGCCGAGAAAATCGTCCCCAACCACGCTTAAGTATGCCCACGGAGAAAGAATAACGTGGGTATGCCACATAATTCCATCATTAATGTTGCTCATACCTTGTCTTGCAATCATGGCAAAGCTATTCCTCGGAATTTTGAGAATGACAATCCGCAAACAAATGTCATGAAACAAAACACCCGCAGCGCATGCCTTTCATGTTAAATCTCAGACTGAAGTATTAAAAGTGCGAAACAAATACGGAAACCTGAAAATTATGTAATTTCTTTGGCGCGGTTGTTGACTACTCCGGGATCGGCCCACGCAAGAGGCTGCGTTTCCACCAGAAAGCTCGCCTACGTGCATAGCGTTCACCGCCAGTGTTTGCCAGTAACCATTACGGTTGCATAAGCTGCAGTCGTCGGGAACCATGATAGCCAGCGCGGTTGTTGACTACTCCGGGATCGGCCCACGCAAGAGGCTGCGTTTCCACCAGAAAGCTCGCCTACGTGCATAGCGTTCACCGCCAGTGTTTGCCAGTAACCATTACGGTTGCATAAGCTGCAGTCGTCGGGAACCATGAGTAGCAGTCAGGGACCTCTGAATGCTATCGCGTTCCACTCTTAAAAGCGAAGCTTAAGCGTCCTCCCAATTTTTTAACACTAAAGCCCCAACCAGACGTACGCGTTGGAACGCGTCCGCAGGCGCCGTGTGCCTGAGAGAGATTGTGGTTGTGAAGAGGAAGAGGCAGAAAATAGCGCCACTTCCTCCTCACAACCACAATCTCTCTCAGGCGCACGGCGCCTGCGGACGCGTTCCAACGCGTACGTCTGGTTGGGGCTTTAGACGATGACTATACAATGCCTCGCCCTGAAAAAAAAAAAAAAACTGGCTCGACGTCCACGGGCGACGACGTTCTTAGCGCGTTCCTCACGCTTTTGAGCGACGTTCCCAGACAAGAGCCCTTTACCAAAGCTCTGTATGGGCTCATTCACACTAGGCCGACATGACACCCTTTTAGGGGCGAAGCTCCTTATAGCGGCACCCGTTCCGTCCCCGTCGTAGTAGTAGTATGTAACCAGTCTGAGAAAAATGAGAAAAAAATTCCGAAGCTGTGTCCGTAGCGCGGAATCGAACCAGGGACCCCTCGCTTCCGAGCGCGCGGCGTTAGCCCACTACGCTACGAAGCGGACATGGACAAACGCACCACGATGGCTATAAATACCCAAAATTAACGAAAGGCCGCGTTTCTAGCGCGTTTCTAACGCGTTTGTGCTAGCGCGTTACGGCCCGTGTAAGAAGCTGGTGTAAGACGCTGTGGCCTCTCCACCTTACCTTCAACGCGTTTCGAACGCGCTGCCCAAAGCGGTGGCAAGTCAAGTTCAAGTCGAGGAGCGTTTATGAATACGGGGGGTATACTCTCTCAGCAGTCATGTGATGGCGTCGGCAAACGCGGTGCACGTTCCGGCATGTGTAAATGGCTGCGTAAGACGCTGTGGCCGCTCCCCCTTACTAGAGAGTACTGCACGTTTCTAACGCGTTTGTGCTAGCGTCCCCTTAAGCGGGAGATCCGATGATTCCCTCCGGAGCTTCGCCCACTCATCATCATTCACCTCGTGGATCTGCTGTCATTTTTTTGGTCTGCCGACTATTGGCGACGGCGTTTTCCTTTCTTTAAACCGTTGGCCACAGCATTTGCCATCCTATAAACGGCTGTTGCCAACAGTCGGCAGACCAAAATCGGTGTCGTGTCAGCCTAGTGTGAATGAGCCTTATATACAACCAACGGAACTCCTTTGACACCCCACTCCTCCGTTGACCAACTTTTTATTGCGATAGAAATTCTATGGACACTTCAACCGGATTTCTGCCGTCGGCGTCGCCGTCGTCGTCGCCGTCGCCGTCGCCGTCAGGTTCCCTATAGATAAAATCTTCGCCGGGCGCCGTAAGCCCGAGCGGAAGCGTGCGGGGACGCGCGCTATCACGGAGAGCGAACGCACTCAATCTCCCACGCGCAAGCAAGCAGGAAGCCAGCGCCGGAGGGAGCTGGGGGGGGGGGGGGGGGGGCGCACTTCTACTCTGCCAGCAACCGCGCTCGTCGCTCGCTCGCACCGTCGCTTATCTCCACACGGCTCTTACCTTTATGCGCCGTGCATTCGCCGCTCAGTTTCCGTTGAAGCGATAGACCGCACGTACCTTCGCCCGCTGCTTACTGCCAGCGTTTTGACAGTCGTTGTCTGCAGTCATTCAGTGTGATCTATTCATGTTTGTTTGTGCGCGCTCACACCACGCTTGTTCATTCAGTTAGTAATAGTCGGGCCACATTTTCCAACGCACGCTGCACATGCAATGCTGCCCGGATCGGCAGTACAGCGCTACAGGTGTGTCCCTTCGCACGCGCTGCCCACGGGAAGCGCTTCTCATGAACACCACCGTTTCACAGGCGCCTTCTCGTGGTCATCGAGTCTCTCTTCATGTCGGTCTACTTACGGCGCAGCACACCTGCTTACTTAATCAGCTTATGTTTACTACAATTCATATTGCTACCAAAGCCGCTCACCTTACTTCGTATGGCATTGCTGTGTTGCTATCGCATTCATTGCTTCGCCCTTAGGGCGAAACTGTGACATTTTTTCGTAGACAGGTGGGATCCCTGAGAGAGCCGGCGGCACAGGCGGCCGAGGCCGGCAGGGCTAGGGAGCCTACATGCAACGCTGCATTGCATGTAGGCTCCCTAGGCAGGGCTAAGGAACATACAGGGGACCTTAGGCAGGGCTGCGCACATGCGCCGCAGTCGGAGAGCGGGCACACAGACGTTGTCCGTGTCAGCCGCCTATCTCTCCTCGCCATCGTGCCGCCACGCCACGCCCTCCTCGCCTTCCTTCCATTTATCAGCGGCCTGCTTGTGCCAATGCTGATGATGATAGTTTTTTCTTCACGCCGACACAATCATCGGCGACCTAGCTCTTAACAGCTTCGCTGTAATACCACCGCCCCTTCCACTCCGTGAAGATGGTCGAACAGCGAAGCTCTGTTAGTTACATCTAGTGTTACGAGTGATGCATGTGCATGTGTAGCACGTGATGTGAGTGAGTGGGTGAAATAACTTTATTGGAGGTCCGGCGAGGACGCGAACTCGTCGCCCACCCGGCTAGTCCCACGTCGGGACCAGCAGCACGTGATGAAATTGCGTAAACACAAGTAAACACAGATCTACAACACGAACTTATTTTGAAACATTGCGATTTGAGAAGAGGCAGCGAGTTCCGACGCTACTTGACGAGTGTGCGGTCGAAACCTGCCGAGACGCCACCACAGGCATCGGCTGCAGTCACGGACCGAGGAGGTTTCAAGAAAACCTCTTTGTCACGGACACCGTGTGCGTTCGGCGCGAACGCGGCGAAACGCGGACGGCGTCGGCAGCAGCTCTGCACGTGGCGCGTTATCCGAAAGGGCGCGCCGCACAGAAACAGAAACACCTTTTCTTATCGCTTCTCCTGTGCGCGCCCAGCGCGACCTCTCATTGTCCGCCTCCTCCCCCATCGCGCGCCCTCTCATTGGTCGCTTCTTCCCCCAGTGCGCCTCTCCTCCTCTGCAGGTCACGGGACCTGCCTGGTGCCGCAGCTAAACATCGCCTCGCTTCCCTTCCCTTCCCCCCCCCCCCCCCCCACGGCCTTTCGCGCGTCGGAAGAAGGCGCGTTTGCTCTACATATATGGTGATTGTAAAGGAGGAAAGAGACACCTTCTTCTGCAGCCCTTAAGGGAGCACGGCGCAGAACGCGCGTTTGTTCTCCGCCGTGGGTTCACTCCCCGTGAAAGCGCGCGTCCCTCGCGCCCTTTCACGCGCACATACAGCGTTCGGCGCACGGCGACGATTTCATCTCCATTGACGTCATACGGAACCTCACGGCGACGGCGACGCCGACGGCACTAATCTGCTTTGGAGTGTCCATATAATTGCTATCGCAATAACATCGTCGCCGCGCGCCATATGCGCGAGTGAAAGCGCGCGGGGGACGCGCGCTATCACGGAGAGCGAACGCACGGCGGAAAGCAAACGCGACCATCGCGCGAAGGGCCGTGGGGGTATGGGAGGGAAAGAGGCGGGGCGACGCTGTGCTTCGGCACCAAATGCGTATCTTGCAACCGGGCGCAAGGAGAACTGGCCACTCAATCTCCCACGCGAAAGAAAGCGGGAAGGCAGCCTGGGAGGGAGGGGGGGGCAGCTTCTACTATGCCCGGTTATGGCGGTCGCCCGCACCGTCTCTTATCTCCACACGCCTCTGACCTTTGTATGCGCTGTGCATTCGCCGCTCAGTTTCCGTTGAAGCGATAGACTGCACGAACCTTCGCCCGCTGCGGCGGCTGCGCTTGCTGCCAGCGTTTTGACAGTCGTCTGCGGTCATTCAGTGTGATCTATTCATGGTTGCTTGTGCGCGCGGACACCACGCTTGTTAATTCAGTTAGTAAGCGAATGTGTCCAAGTTTATGCAGCCGATAAAACTACTATCCCTATACTCCGAATAGCTCTCTACTAATTTACTATCGCAATTGGTGCTTCGCCTTTCGGACGAAACTGAGACATTTTTCTTCGCAATGTCTACCCCCATTCGTCATTGCCTATCGGCCTTGTCATGCCTCCCGACTTATCATATATCTCGGATTAATAAACATAAAGTTAGATGCACTGTCTGCAACACAAACACTGTCTTATTCCTTCATACGACACACATGCAACGATTGGAACCAACCTCCCGTCGACATGATGATGGTGATGATGATTATGACCTTAAACTCATTGGCACATACCCTCTCAGGGAGTTTGACCAATAGTCGGGGAGATTTTAGATATGTTTTAAGGGAAGAAAATTATAATTCAATACTTCTGACGAATAACTAAAGCCAAGAAAATACAAGACGATTCAGTAAACACTTATTGTAATAGAACACAATATATATATATATATATATATATATATATACATATAATTTCAGCCTATATTTATGTTCACTGCAGGACGAAGGCCTCTCCCTGCGATCTCCAATTACCCCTGTCTTGCGATAGCTGATTCCAACCTGCGCCTGAAAATTTCCTAACTTCATCACCCCGCCCAATTTTCTGGTGCCCTCGACTTCACTTACCTTCGCTTGGTACCCATTCTGCAACTCTAATGCTCCACCGGTTATCCATCCTACGCATTACATGGCCTGCCAAGCTCCATTTCTTTTGCTTAATGTCAATTGGAATATCGGCTATCCCCGTTTGCTCTCTGGTCCACACTGCTCTCATCCTGACTCGATCGTAACGTTAAGCCTAACATTTTATTGCGATAGCAATTATATGGACACTTCAACCGGATTTCTGCCGTCGTCGTCGCCGTCGCCGTGAGGTTCCGCATAGATTCCAAGGGCAATAAAATCGTCGCCGCGCGCCGTATGCGCGAGTGAAAGCACGCGGAGGACGCGCGCTATCACGGAGAGCGAACGCACGGCGGAAAGCAAACGCGACCGTCGCGCGAAAGGCCGTGGGGGTATGGGGGGAGGGAGGCGGGGCGACGCTGTGCTACGGCACCAAATTCGTATCTTGCAACCGTGCGCAAGGAGAACTGGCAACGCAATCTCCCACGCGAAAGCAAAAAAAAAAATGCGGGAAGGCAGCACGGGAGGGAGGGGTGGGGAGCAGCTTCTACTCTGCCAACAAATGCACTTGCACTGGCTGTGGTGGCGGTCGCCCGCACCGTCTCTGATCTCCTAACGGCTCTGACTTTTGTATGCGCTGTGCATTCGCCGCTCAGTTTCCGTTGAAGCGATAGACCGCACGATTCTTCGCCCGCTGCGGCGGCTGAAAGCGTTTTGACAGTCGTTGTCTGCGGTCATTCAGTGGGATCTATTCATGTTTGCTTGTGCGCGATGACACCACGCTTACAATTCAGTTAGCAAGCTAATACGTTCAAGTTTATGCAGCCGATAAAACTAGTATCCCTACTCCGAATGGCTCTCTGCTAATTTGCTATCGCAATTGATGCTTCGCCTTTCGGGCGAAACTGCGACGGTTTTTTTTTTCTTGCCGGTTCATGCAGGGTAATTGCAGGGGTCATGGTGGAGGGTGGTATATATATATATATATATATATATATATATATATATATATATATATATATAGTAACTGGATTTTTCAATGGGCCAAGCGTATTTAGGAAAATCAGAAGCACAACTTCGCGGTTATCTTAGGTTTATTATTTTCCCAACAGTTTCGGTCGGTGGACCGACCTTTTTCAAGGGAGGTCCTCCGCGTGCTTTCACTCCTCCGCGTGCACCTCCGCGTCCTCCGCGTGCTTTCACTCGCGCATACGGCGCGCGGCGACGATTTTTTTCCCTTGAAAAAGGTCGGTCCACCGACCGAAACTGTTGGGAAAATAATAAACCTAAGATAACCGCGAAGTTGTGCTTCTGATTTTCCTATATATATATATATATATATATATATATATATATATATACAATAAAACGATTAACATTTCATCTATTTCTCCATCACGCGCCTTTTCGTCATTATTTATTACGCACCTTCTACGTGATAATCCTGCGTGGTTATTTGATGTATCGCTAACGCCCCCCCCCCCCCCCTCCATTTTCTTTATTTTATACGTGTGGCGATGTCTGCAGTTTGTTCGATATTTGTGTTGTATTTGATGATTTCCCGCTAAAATTGGATAACAAACCACCTTTCCATCTGTTTCTATCCCAAATCGGCCATAGCCCTCCGTGATAGGTCAAAACGGCTCCAGCTCTGCCCATATTGGCGGCCGTCACGCCCATATGTGCAGACTGGAGCCATTTGGGCCTGTCACGGAGGGCTAATGGCCGATTTGGAATAAAACAAGCTGGAATAGTTTCACGTTATACGGCCATGTATACGCAAAGTGCTCGCGCAAGCTGGGCTAGCCAAAACGCTGTACTGGCTCCGGGAAAGCCTATGAGCAGCGCGTCACGGTGCGCCACCTTTTGAGAGTGCGACGGTGCATGTCATTTATATTCTAATAAGAA
The DNA here is from genome assembly GCF_013339745.2 of Dermacentor silvarum. Lineage (NCBI taxonomy): Eukaryota > Metazoa > Arthropoda > Arachnida > Ixodida > Ixodidae > Dermacentor > Dermacentor silvarum. The sequence continues at coordinate 161,334,073 of NC_051155.1, read as the reverse complement.
TCTTGTGGTATGATGCTCCACGGACGGCACTTAACAAGTTCTAGTGCGCCACAAAAATTTTCAAAGGGGTCTGGAGTTATTTCTATGTCTTAATCGTTTTGCCCCTTTGTCTTATACAGACGCAGAATACCTATTTTGATTAAATTTTCTACAGTCTTTAACATTTATGATGCGTGCGTTATCATTATCTCGTTTCCTACTCGGCTGCAGACCACAGCAGATGCTTGCTTCATCGTTTCTATTTCTCTTGCTCATTGAGGATGATAACCCTAATTCTCATTCTTGACACATTTGCACGATTATCTTCTTCCTTTTTTATGTTTAAAGTAAAGTAATATGTAAAAATGGTCGCATTATCTTTCCAATCGCCAATTCTTATTTTGTTAGGCACTACTTTTCTTTTTCTTGATTTGCAGGGAAGAATAAAGCGGTGTCAAGAATAATGCTCCTGTGATTTTCTCAGCTGCATCGCTTTTACATTGTAATAGCTGCCCGTTTATTTAGAATGGTAGTTGTTACGTTCTAGCCGCCAGCGGCCAGCAGCTACGAGATGAAAACGAGACCTAGCTACATCGCAGGGCAAAAAAAAAAAAAAAAAAAATACAGCAGCATCTATGTTGGCAGTTTATTTCCGGTTCGTAAGTATATAGAATAGAAAAGAGGGAAAAAGAAGAGGGACTGTGTAGGAATGCGCCGAGAGGCGTTACTTGGTTAAGACTTGTTATCGTCAACAGTAGCCCTGACCGAAGTTTATTTTCGCCACCCGCCACATTATGTATTACACTAAAGACAATTCTTTATCGTCACCAAGACCTATTTCAGCTCAGTCATTCCAGCTCAATCATTGCGACCTATTTCTGCTCAATCAAGTGACGCCCCTGAAGATTTGGGAATTTTGCACCTTGCAAGGCAGAAATAATTAGATGAATGCTCAAACTTTTATCATCGATTAGAAATGATTATGATTGCTGTGGCCATATTAGCTACTATGTGCACCGCGACGACTGACCTACAGCTGTTCTTACGAATCACTGGAACGTATATGCCCTTCGCTTTACGAGTACTGGTCCAGTTTCCAGTTCACTGCTACCGCGTTAACAGCGAGATTAAAAGACACAAGGCCGAATGGAAACGATCAAAAAAACTTTATTTGGTAGCTCATGCATGTGGTCGGTTTCATGTAGCTCCCGATACCTAAATGCCCTTTAATAATAGTGCACACTTTTAACTTGTGCGACTTGTGCATATTGTCCCGCCTTGCACGAAGTAAAACCTGTCACGAAAAGAGATACATTACTTGTTGGTAAAAAAAAAAAAAGCGCTGGTATGCCAAATCCAGGTCGCCGGTTGGTAAACACTGAGCTCTGCAAAATCAAGCACGCTGCTTAACATTTAGTCAGCATTCACAGGTAATATTGCGTGCCATCGCCGAGACGTCTGCTCAGCTGAAGTCCCATTGCGAGATTAATTATGAAAAAATATGGCTTTTGATTTGTGCAGTAAAGTATATTCAATTATAAATTCAGCACAAGCAAAGGTAGACTCGCTGACAGCTCTAAGATTAATAAAAGACTAGTACGATACACTTGTGTGGAACAGCGCTAAGCTCCAACCACTTCGTGTAGTGGAGAGCTTCAATGATCATTGCTGCCACCACAGCGTGAGCATGCACTCTCTTGACTCGCATGACCAAAGTTTCTTATATCACATGATTGCGCGACGCACCTTAGACACAATGGGGTGTTGTGGACTGGTTCAATGTTCACAGAAATTTGCTGAAGCATCCGTTTACGTCCCTCCAGAAGCTCATTTCTGAGAAATATCATCGTTCGAAGTACGAAATCCCCACTGCAGGGTGTCTCATAAACCTAGCAATCTCAAACCAAGTTGTATTGGTATGCACAGTCAGAGCTAGAAGCGCGAGCTTCAAGTTAAAAATGAAGAGAAATGTTGAACCAAGTTAATTGTAAAGCTTCCACAGATAGAACTGAGGATGAGCCTATCCTACAATGACCTCGATAAAATAGAAAGGACGTTATAACAAAAGATATGTCGGAACATCACCTTTGACTTCATGTAGCGAATCCTTGCTACGTCATAGCTTTCAGCGGTGTCTTTTTTGCCCCCGGTTCATTTATTAATATGTATTGAAGAAAGTAGAAATGCAGTGCGTTCGAAAATAAACTAAAATTCATCCTGGCGACACTTCTGGACTTCTCCACCAGAAGACAAGTTTTCGCAACGTAAGCCAATTAAAACACTGGGAAATCCGTGAGCACAAAATGACGTCATCGGTACAGCGCCATCTCGACTGAGCAATCTTGTGTACGCTTCAGGCCTTCGGCAGTTCCGTGGTGGCGATGGCTCGCCCCAGGAGCGGCGCGTACTCTTCGTGCATGAGGGCGTCCAGCTCCTTTGCCACATTCGTGCGCACGTGGTGCTTGAAGCCCCTGTCGCGGTCCTCGTTGAGGCTCAGGTTGGCGCCGTGGGCGACGTCCAGACTGACGTAGTCGATGAGGAACGTGCGCAGTATGGCCTCCTTGCCCGGCGCAGCCGTCGCCTCGACGCGCGCCGTTCCGCTGCGCACCACCACGTTCACCGGGACGGCCTTGATGGTGCCCGCCAGGTCGTCTCCTTTTGTCTGCAAGAAGCCACGGCATCGTCCAAAGTATTCGACACGGCATATTTATTTTCAGCTTCTCGCAGCAGTGTTGCTACTCGTTTTCAGATAAAAAGACGAAGATAGGAAAGAAATTACGGGAGGTAAGGAGGTGGCGTCGCGTTAGCTACACTGCACTGTAGAATGGGGAAGTGAGAAGAGAAGAGGGCTGAAGCTAGACAAGAGGAAGGGACGTAGATATTCGCATGGGCAAGGAATGATGCCGCTCATTCCAAGACGTTTGGAAAAAACGAAAAAAAAAGAATTGGTCTCAGAAAATGCAGAAGTGCATTGAAGGCTTTATGAGCTGGCTGGTGGCGCGGGGCGAGGTCGATGCCAAGGTAATCAAATAATGCTTAGAAGAATTTCAGTATTACTGGCTGGTTTAGTGCGTATAAATTTAGCTCACCGTTCTAAACTTACTTGGGGTTTCTCTTTAATTTTTCTTGAAAGGCTACATTGAAACCAACTAAATATTGTCTCTAATTTACTGTACTGAAACACTACCTTCTTCAAGCAAAAGCTTAACGAATTTTGAAAGAGTAATTTGCCATTACGAACAGATATAGCATGTGTATTTGATGTTCGTTTAACACATACGTGTGAGAAAAAAATATGTATACTCATGTTCTGCGAGGACGTAAGAGCACAACCGACAAATGCGCGTGCGAAATGTCATTGCTGACTCACCACGGCGACGAAGCTGGCCGTGATGCCACTGAAGTCGAGCGTGCAGCTGACGCTAGTGTTGCGGCCCACGTGAGTTGGCTTGTCGCAGTCACCCAAGCGTCGGATGCCGGTGTCGAAACCGCGGAATACGCCCGCGGTCATGTTCACCTTCAAGTCCCGATTCGTGAAGCCCGTCTTCAACACCTATAGAAAGCCCGTAGGCGGTAAGGGCATGCTAAGCGGTCTGTTTTTGGCATGCATCTTTTGACCGAGCAATAAACCTTATTTCACGGTGAAATTTATTCGTTCCTACTCTACGGTTAAGAGGTTGTTTTATCAAGAAGCATTTGTTTAATGACGTTCGCATCTGCAAGATATAAATTCTCATAGATATCTGTGCTCTGGCACGTATATTTTTTATTGTCAAACGTTTGTCTGTAATGTGTTCTGAAGCAGAATCCTTAAAAAAAAAAGGTAAGTCGACGGGCTCTCAGCTGGATGAATGGCAGGGATGCCCCTCGACGAAATTAGCCAATGTACTTCAATAGCGCTCATCGGCAATTCCTTCGATGAGGAGTTTCTTGAGTGGCGCCCTTTCGCGCTCTTGCCTACACGTACGCGCTGAAGGTGTTGAATTTCTTTTGAAATTCAGTTTGTAGCCCCATTAAACACAACGGGGTTTCATACACCATAGCATAGCCGTCTTAATCACCTGTTATCAGTATTATACTTTCAGTAAAGCAGTACGTTTAGTCATACTCTAACATACTACAGTGGTGCTCACAATGTCTTCGGCAGTTTTTGGCCTTGATCTTGTGCGAGAAAAATCATAAATCATCATTACAACGAAATCGTATCACAGAAATCGTTCCGGGGAGTAACAAAAACACAGTGACAATTACAGTCGAGGAGTGGCAGTGCCCCTTCACTCGGTGGAGGAGAACACCATGAGCGTATACCTTAAACTTGAAGAACGGAATCACTGCCGAAGGGTACAGCCTAGGAGTGGCCTTGAGAAGTCGCAGCATCTTCTGCTGCACGATGGTGTCCATATATGCGTTGGCATCCCTGATCGTGCCCCCCGGTAACGACGGGGAGGACACTGCAGAAAAAAAGAAAAGAAATATGGACATGTATATGTAGTGAAATGGTTGGTTATGGCGTATCAAAACACAATGAATGACAAATGAATTGCGTAGAAATTATGCATCTGAAACGCACGTTTTGGAATCTGTGTGAAGAGAAGCTTTCGTGATGCGGTCAATAAAATGCGTCACTAAGGTTGTCACGTGGGCCTGTTGGCATGCCATTAGAACGTACAACGTGGCGCGTAAAAGACACGGACAAAAGCAAGAAACGAATTATTATTATTATTATTATTATTATTATTATTATTATTATTATTATTATTATTATTATTATTATTATTATTATTATTATTATTATTTGTTTTGAAACATATAAACACTAGACGTAAATGGGGAAGTGAGGAGCAGGCTGGCAACTGCCACCTGAAGGGGCACAACGCCTTTCTACTCTTCAGAAAGGAGGAGACAGAAACATAGAAATTAAAGATAGGAAGAAGGGGATGGAAGAGGAAAGAAAGAGCAAGATGACAAATCTCAAAGAATTAAGCAGAATACACACATAACAGTTCACACACAGTAGCACCGGCCACTGCAGGTCACGCCACTAAAGAATGTCGAAATAGAAGAAATAGTGTCTGAGATCCCGTCACCCGCAAACAGAAATAGGCTACAAACGTGAACCTAAGTTAGATTCTTTCAGAAATGTAAGAAGAACGCGATGCGACTGATCGCTTCAAGATGCACAAGCACTGGGGTACAAACATTCGTCGAGTGTCGTACACCGCAGGCCAAGGAGGTGATAGTCCCTCACTAGCGACGTGCGCTGCGGAATGAATGCGGGACACTCCAATATCAGGTGCTGAAGTGTCTCGCAGCAACCGCAGGGCGCACACGATGGACCGGCCGCACGTCCTTGCCGATATAAGCGTTTGCACACGTTCACACACCGAACTTTAGCTTGAGTAGTTGTGCTGTAGCGGGACGAGGCAAACCTCGACCGCCAACACGGGGCGAATACCCTCGGGCGCGCGCACACACACACACGCACACACACACGCACGCACACACACACACACACACACCACACACACACACACACACACACACACACACACACACACACACACACACACACACACACACACACACACACACACACACACACACACACACACACACACACACACACACACACACACACACACACACACACACACACACACACACACACACACACACACACACACACACACGCGCGCGCGCGATGTGTGTGTGTATATTTTGTTCATTGCTTTTGTCCGTGTCTTTTGCACCCAACGTTATATGTTATAATGAAATGCTCCAAGTTTGCCCATTTCATTCCTGCGTCCTTGGCGTAATGGAAACTGGCGCGCGTGCGCATGTTCTCTCACGCAACCGTGATAGAGAACGTGACAACGCTTATTTTGCATCGTATTTCCCCATTTCTTAATATTTATTTTAAATGTACCACCTACTTCTTAGCCAATGCTCCGTTATGGGTATGCGCAAAAAAGTATCATCATGAACACGCGTCGTTCTTCTCAAAAATTTAGTTGGCACGATATTTAAAGCCCGCTTCTAGGCCAATTCCCTGTAATGGGTATGTGCAACACCTCCTAGATAGCACAGGGCCTGTTCACTGCGATCCGTGACGTCATGCTATTTGACCCAAAATTTTCATTGCCAAGGCTGGCGTGACGAAATCATTGACGTCAAAATCACCGCGGCTTACTTGGAAGCATCCCCATTAGATTCTATGGCAGTCGGGTCAGATAGCATGACGTCATGAATCGGAGTGAACAGGCCTTGTGCTATCTAGGTGGTGTTGGTATGTGCCATAGTAGGGAAATCATCATCATCATGAAGACGCGCATCTCAAAAAGCTAGTTGGCGTGGATACAATGCACGTGCGACTGTGCCATAATGAAGCTCCTGGGGCTTTCAGAACGATTGGAAGACGTGTGCATACGCGAATCACTCCAACCGTTCGGAAAAGTTACATTAGTAACTGGAGAAAGTTGGCGTGTGTCGAATATGGAGGACACGAGGACGTTCAGAAGGAATACGTGTGCATACGCGAATCACTCCAACCGTTCGGAAAAGTTACATTAGTAATTGGAGAAAGTTGGCGTGTGTAGAATATGGAGGACACGAGGACGCTTAACCGATATGTTGTGCTCTCGCCTGCAGAGGGCGTCACCACATCTGTTCACTGTCTGCGGCATACAGAGGCTCGATCGTTTTGATCCATAGGAGACCACCTCTGCGTCTTCATTGCCACAGAGTCAGTCACATCCGCCGGCATTGCCGAACGCCTCGTTGTGAGAATTACCCCCCCCCCCCCCCCCTTCAGACATTCTACGAAGAGCTGTGTAGTGACGTACGCCGACAAGCTACACCACTGCACTCGACCACAGGATGATGCTGTGCAGAAGCATATCATGGATGCCACAGAGGTCCTTGATGCGAAAGGTGATCTTCCAGCAGTTAACACTGTTGAGCCAAGCACAGTGAATACGCCAGTACCAGCTGATGCTGAGACAACCTTCGTTGAACCAACTGGGAAGAGGGAGGATAATGGGTGTCAGAGTGAGCAGCTGCCGCTTTGTGATTGCGAGTCATCTCCAGACGTGGAGCAAGCCAACGATCAGAATGCCACTACTGAAGCTGTTACAGCTACGACCACAGCGCTGCTGATCAACCACACATTCAAGGCCACGCACCCATCCATGTCGAGGGTGCGTTTACTGGCCTACACACAATGGTGCCGAAAAGCCATATTTCATGTTAACCATGCATTTGTTTTCTCTTCTACAACAAGGTAATGTTGGTTCTACTTTGTTAAAGGGGTCCTGAACCTCCCCCCCCCCCCCCCCCTCCCACGGGCTTGGTGAAAAAAACATTGTCCGCGGATAGCGTACGCTGCAGTGAACATTTCAGCCAAATTTTGCAGTCGAGCGTGACGCGTGGAGTTCGCAAGCGGAGCGCGAAGTCACCTTTCTTGCACACGCTCTCTTTTCAATTCCTCACTCTTTTCTGGGTGCTTTATTTCGTCATAAAGCGTCCGGAAAACGCGGCTGCTATTGGCCAATAGCTGACGTCAATCAAGACGATAGCCTGGTCAGACCACACGCATGCTTGCGGGCCCACGCTCACTTCTGGCAGCTCCTGGTTACACGCCTTCGCAGACTATTTGATAGCACTTCAAAAACGCGTAAGTTGGATGTGGCTACTATCCATCGGTCAAGCTGGGGAAGGACAAAGTCGGTCCGCACCACTCAGCATGGTCAGACTGGAGCATTTGAGCGCGACCACGCACTCAAGCACTGTCGTGCATAAAGCAAACGCTGTGCATACGCACTGCAGTTGCATGTAGCTGTGGTTTGTTACGGAATGTAGATGCCGCCGCCGCCGCAGGGGGCCGCCACGAGTCCGCTGGCTAAGTACAATGCGGCTCGCGTCGTAGGCGTCATAATGGGAAGTAGTAGCGCCCAAGTTTACATCCAGAATCAAGCTTGATCTGCGCGCCATGGTGACATTTAGAAGGCGGAGCGTTGTTGGCCCGCCCCACTCGGCCGTAGCCTTAGCAGCGAAAGGTATTCAAGAAGGAGGAGAGGCACCGCGAAAGGGGTATTTGATTGTCAATAACTCCACTTCAATTGAACGCACTGAAGTACGTTTTGCGGCAGAGTATTTCTGAAACAGACTGACTATTTTAACTTCAAATGCCTTTCTCCACTTCGATAAAAAGTGGTTCAGGGCCTCTTTAAAGGAGTACAAAGGAGTATATGACGTAATAGTTCAGCTATTCAACTATTACGTCATATACTTGGCTTTGCTTCGAGTTGTCGACAAATTCGACTTCGCCCTGCCATCTGCTAGCCGCCTGGTTAGCTCAGATGGTAGAGCGGCTGCCCCGGAAAGGCGGTGGTCCCGGGTTCGAGTGCCGGACCAGGACGAATTTTTCTTCAACTGCGAGGCTTTCTTTCGAGGAACCCGGTTGGGTTTCCATTGTAGCAAATTGCTACTTTTGGGCGGATGTCTCAGTTTCCCTCTAAAGTCTTTATATCTTGTGTCGTTTTGCTGTTTGTTGCATTTCTTAAGCGATTGCGTATAATATTGGAGATATTGAGGAAGCTCCGACTTCCGAAGGTCTGTCGCATGTAAGATCCTGCAGTCATGGGTGCAATCTTAGAATTGTCAGACTGGAAGATGTCTGAGCGTCCGCCTCCGAGAGCAAAAAAAAAAAAAAATAAATAAAACAGACCGAAAATAACGTGACAAAACATTTAAAAAATACTTCTTACAATTAACTACCCGCTCATTAACGTACGGGCCAGTGCCATGCCCATACCCCAATCATTATACAAGGAGAATTATCGAGGCTTTCCGCATATATATAAGAGAAACTCGTACTAAATCAACCCTCTCTTGACCTATTCCAAAAAGAGATTGAATGTGTTCCAGGCACCTTGCTTAATATCTAGACTTGTTATCGCCTTTCTTTCTACATTCTGTTCTGCATACACGCATGTGAGTTGAATATTTTGACGCTTTCCAATTAAAAATAAATCTATTGTGTGGCGGCGCTCCTCCACGTGTCAGTCTTTACAATCGTCAACGTCTTAATTTCGCGCTGTAATTTCGAAGCCGTGGATGCATCGCTTAATAAAATATGACGGAAGACTTACCGCTGGGAATTGGCCTGACTGGCCTGAATATGCGTCTCGGTGGAACAGGAGGAGGCACTCGAGGTACTGCAAGAGAAAAACCAGGGAAGGGAGAAGAAAGCGACGGATTCGATATGACCCAGCGTGTGAGTATAGTGATCGATCGGATAAAATTGAAAATTCTGGCAGATAGTGTGTTGCACAGACTTCTCTACAAAGATTAGATCGTTCAACAATCAAAGTAATGACAAGAGGTGATATGAAAAGCGTTCCGTCAATGAAGCACATTTCGCAATCGTGCTCGTCAGTGAGGAAATTCTTGGTAACCAGTGCACAAAAATTCTAGCCGCTCGCGAGCCACAATGCGGGCCGCTTCGTTTGCGGCAAATAAATAACAGCATGCGCAATTGCCGAAATAGCCAAGTCAAATCTGCGGAGGCTTAATTTACTGTCAACCTAATGACGGCTGTTCTCGCATAAAAAGGTCAGGGAGGTGAGTGGGGATGATAAATCTGACGAATTCTTTTAAACGATTCCACAGACGTACCTATCACACTACAATAATTTTTAATATTTAAATTTATAATAGATATTTTCAAGATTTATATTTGTCCAGGTAACAGTAATCATTGCTCAGCGAACAGGTGTGATTGCTTTGAGGCTATTTTCTCCTTTAAGAAACAATTGAGCTTTTTTTTTTTTCGCGTATGGAGTAGGACTCACTGCTCGGTCTGTAGGTGCTTCTTGGTCCTGTGAATACGGGTGCTCCGGGGACACCTGCAAGCGAGATACACAATGAGTCAAGTGAGTACTACAGCCTGCAATAAACGATAAGACGCCCCAAAGTAGAATGATGACTAAAAAATAAACACGAACGTGAAGGGTCGTCATCTTCTAGAAGGTCAAGGAACTTGTAGAGGGTGTCCTCGTAGCGCTCAGTGGTGGTGGACGATCCTGCCAGAGTGATTGACCACACGAGGGGTAAAAAGAAAAACGAGAAAAATAAATAAATTTGGTCATATTAGACATCGAAATTGGAACAGAGTCATCGCTGAGATCCTCATGACGTCAGAGCCTACAGCCCTTACTGTCGGAACCTGATATATTCGATAGCAGTCTCGTCTTTGCGAAATGCATCTCAATTACCTTACTTGGCATAATACTAGAAACTGTCGGGTCAGGGTGTAACTGATGGTGAGCGCTTTGGGTTGTGATGAATCGCCTAGTTTATTGGGCCGGTTTGCGCAAACTTGTGCGTGAAAAAAATATGAAAGAATGTAGTAGTTATCGGCTGTGTCGTTGTGAAACTTTCTCACGGAACGCCGGGAAGTGGCAAGCGTTCTGCGGAAGTTGTTGACGGAGACATTACCTCCACTAAAAACCATTTGAACTAATGCTTATTTAATTATACGGCCCGCTTTGTCCTTGTGACTGTAAGCGACATTTGCCCGAAATGGATGTGTTAGCAGGGAAAAAGAGAGAAGGTTTAACGAAAGGGTGGCGCAGAGGTGGGCCGAATGATATCGGTATCTGACCTACCCCTACACGTAAGCGGAACCGGAGAAGAAGGGAAGGTGTGACGTGAAAAAGATTGTATTAGGCACAAAGACCGGGGAGAGGGGGAGGGGACACGCATTGTTAATACCTATTTCCTTGCGGGTGTAGTACTCGTGTTCCTACTGCTTTGTGGGAATAGAAGTTCCCCGAGTCAGAATGGCTCATTTTGTGGCCTTTCATGCGTCGAAGTTTGATTGTTGTTTTGAGGAAAAGAGGCAACAAATAAAAATTTCTATTGTCATCCAATTCTATGCTATGTGAAACATTTATGTTTATGAGTGAACATGCACTAGAAGTTGAGCAAATTAGTGTACGGTTAACGAATATAAAAAAAGGAGTCACCAAACACTTAAGGAGAGTGAAAGATCGTAACTCTTAGAGGGATAGGTTTGCAGTACTTTCTAGAATGCACCATAGGAAAGTAGAACTCAGTAGGAAGCGATCCTTGTACATGAGATAAAGTCTTTAAGGCTTTCACAGTTATTACAATAAATATTGTCGTAACCGACAAGTCAATCGGGCAAAGCCGAGGCAAGCTGCTCTCACTACAGCGTGCATGTGTGTGCGCACGCGTGCCTGTGTGTGTGTGTGTGTGTGTGCATGCGTGAGTGCGCGTGTGTGCGTGCGCGTGTACGTCTGAGTGTGCGTGCGCGTGCGTGCGCGTGCGTGCGTGCGTGTTTGTGTGTCTGAAATTTATCAGCGTTCAGCTATGTTGTGGAGTTGGGGGGGGGGGGGTGTAAAAGCGAACAACTATAAATGTGACATACATTTGGGATGTAGTGAGTTTCGTTTTATGTTACCTCGTATTCGCTTACTGAAAATTTGTATAAACAGCGTACAGAAACCGGGGGTAGAATTCAGAAGTCTCTACATTCGTAAGCGCTGTTCGCCACTGACCAGCAAGGTTCGTTAATGATTTGTTTTAAGAACGCGCTGACTTAAAAGCACTACACGAAGAAACAAGACCTAAACACAAGTTGACAGGACAACTCCGTCTTGTTTCTTCGTGTAGTGTTTTAAAGTCAGCGCATTCCTGAAACAAATAAACATTAACCAACATGCAATATTTATTGCTATGTTCGCTAATTATGTTTGCAGCATCATACTTATCTTGAATTTACTCTTACGAACAATTCTAGCACACGAGATTTTTTTTTCTGTATACCGGCCCGGATGGTCAACGGTACAACTGAGTTGCCTACATTATGTAACAAATGACACTTGATTTACTCAACTGTTCGCTGTTACCCCAAACAGGCCGTTCTTTGTTCGTGAACGTCAAGTGATTTATTTATGGCTGCCAAAATTTTCACCCTGAAATGTCGTTTTTGTGCAGCAATCGTTGAAGCTACAGTAAAGGGGCTCCATACGTCGCCACGAAAATACACGCACTGCTGTGGGTAAAAGAAATAGATCCTCCAGATCCAGAAAAAAAAAGAAAGAAAAAAAGAAACGAGCGATTTGGCATCGCTTGACGGGACATTTACCGTCAATTTTTGTTAAAGGCATAGTCATATGCCTGAAGTATATTCTCAACTGGAAACGACCTATGACATATTTATTATAGCTGATGCGAAAACTGACGTCAACACTGGAAAACTGGAGGGATATCTGCCGCTCCTCGGCACAAGGGTCCACTTGGTTTGTATAGTTGTATGAATCGCTTGCTAATGCACAGCTCTGGCGTTAGCGTGAACGAGGAGGTCACACAAACGAGAGACCGCAGTACGTCAAGCAGGACTCCGAATATTTCCGACATGGTTCAAAATGTCATATAACTTTAAAAGAATGCTTACTTTGGCTGCTGGCGGTGACCACTGCGAGGCAGAATACTAGTAAACGCAGCATTCTGGGAAAGTGTGTGCTCTATGAAGAGAACGGTGAGGACAAGTAATTAATGTCCATTGTTTGAGCACGCAATGCACATACAAGTCAATAGTGCTGAAAAGTACGAATAATGGCAAGGGAAATGCTTATTTGAATCAGCGTGTAGTATGGTGGTGGCGCAAAGAGTGCGTACAAGCTGTCTTAAAAAGAAAAAAAAAGGAGTTTTGGTGTCAGGAAGGAGAGGTTTCAGCGTAATATGTGGCCGGATATACAACCACAGTGCATCAGAAAGTGCAAGATGTATCAGTGAACATGCTTAAACTTACAGAGCATTTTTCTGAAAAGTCTGTTTGAACTTCATTGGAGAAGATAACATTGAATGCTATTGTGGTGAAAAGGAAGACAAACACTTGTGATTTCAGATATTGCGCAATACCTAGATGCCGGTGGCGCCACTGTGCATGCAGGCGCAAATTTTATTTATATGTTTTACTCATATTAGTCGACACTGAGGGCGGCCATTCATTAAAAAAAAAGAATTGAAGCGTTCAGCAAAGGTACCATAAAATTGTGTCGTCAAGGGCATTGTCCTACAAGTTGGAACGTGTTTTTTTAGGTAGTTTTTGTTAATGTAATTTGTTATTATTCTTAAGAACGGTGAATAAACGTGATAAAATTCTACTATTCAATAAAAGAGCTAATAAAACGCCACATGGGAATATCTTATTTCAAATAACACTTTCATGGGAAGTCTCACATTAATAGTGTTTGAAAGCTAGCGGTTTGATTAAGTGAACACATTTTGCCCCACACAAATTATTGAATTGAATTGAATTCTGGGGTTTTACTGTGCCAAAACCACGACCTGAGGATGAGTCGCGCCGTAGTGGAGGACTACGGATTAATTTTGACCACCAGGGGATCTTTAACTTGCTCCTAATACACGGGACACAGGCATTCTTGAATTTCGCCCCCATCGAAATGCGGCCGCCAGGGCCGGGATTTGATCCCGCGACCTCGTGCTTCGCAGCGCAAAACCATAGCCGCTAAGCCACCGCGGCGTGTATAACAATTATGCGAGAATTTTTTTAGGCGTGTATGTGGATTGGGTGGGGAGGGGTGGTAGGCTTAGGGCATCGTCATTTTTTCATTGGGCTTCGATTCATACCACTATATTTAGTACTTGAAAACCACTCCGCGCAAAATGATCGTATAGAAAAAATTGCTAAATTCAGCATGCTCCAGCTCTTGGAGAATAGAGTCGATAAAACGAGCGCACATAAACACAAACGCACATGCACACACAAACATGAATACATTTTGTTATTTTATTTCGTTTTAACAGCGAAGCTGTTTAAGCTTTCCGTAAAACGGTGCTCGTCGATCGAAAAAACATCGCTGAACGATGACGTCACCTTGCGTTGCCTAGCAACCACCTCGCGAAGCGGCGTGCGCTTCAACTCCTCTCCGTGCCATGCACATGTTGCCTTGACATGGGACGTCAAGGAGAGGGAAGGAGAGCATGCGCGCGGCACGTGCTATGCTCGGGAGAGAGAAAGAGAAAATGACAGCGAGAGAGAGAGAGAGAAAATGTAGCAGCACCAACGAGGCAACGCGCAGAGCTGCTGCCTACGCCGCTCGCGTTTCCCCGTTTCCCCGCGTTCGCGCCGAACGCGCGCGGTGTGACTGCAGCAGGCACCTCTGGCGGCAGCTGGGCAGGTTTCGACCAGCCACGCTCCGGCAGGTGTGGAGGCGCAGCTTGGCCATGACGTCACCGGGGAGATAAAGCTCGGAGCCGCCGCGACGGCGGCACAACTCTAGTTGACTCGGTGGCAAGTACATGTAGCCTTAACATGAGACGACCAAAGAAGATACGGACACCGGAAGAAGAAGCCGCTCATATTAAAGCGCGTCGCTCGGCCAAGTGAGAATCCGCGTGTCGGCGGCGAGCCCATTCTGAATACTGTGGCTAGCAGCACTCAGCATTTCCTAGCAAAACTTAGCCAAGCCTAGTAAAACCTGGAAGAAGCTAGGTCGATCACCAGCTCCGCTGTTTACTCCAGCCTTGCACCACTACTGCAAGCTGCCCACGTTTTTGCGTCGCTTTCCTCTCTCCTACCTATTCTGTATTTTGTAAACACACACACATGTACACACAAACACACAAACATATACGTTGTAGATGTGAGACTATATTCGCGCCGTGTCCCTAGGCATTCAGGGATTGACGGCAATGAGCTGGCCCATCGGCTCGCCCGTGACACTTCTAACCGGGCACCGTTGATCACCTGGCCCAAGCCATCGGAGGACTGTGGGATACTCTCCCTGCGCCGCACCATCAAGGAAGAAGAAAAAGAATGGTGGTATTCGGCGCGAGCTCGCCTGACGCGGCACCTCGGCCAACAGCCAATCACGAAGACACACGGGTGCTGGAAGAGTGAGCAGAAGAAGAGAAGAAGGAAGGTGGTGTTCGGGATGAAGGGAGGCCGGTCTGCGGAGTGGACGAAGCGAGGTTGTCGGGCTGCCCATCGCTAAGTGCTCGCCCCCAGCAGGCCATCGCCTTCATCACCGGCCTCCTCCATGATCGGATGAGACTACTGCTGTTTCTACTTCTCTTCCCTTCCTCACACCTTTATCTCCCACTTCCCCTTCCCCTGACGCTGCGCCGTGCTCCCTATTGGGCAGCAGAAATAGGCGTCATTTTGCTTAATAAACCACTACTACTACTACTACTACTACTTGTCGGGCTGCGGGTCCGAGCCTCAAGACTTGAAGAGCACCGGGCGGAGAAGCGAGGTTGTCGGACTGTGGGTCCGAATCTCAAGACTTCAGGAGCGTCGGGCGGAGAAGCGAAGCTCTCGGGCTGCGGGCCCGAGTTTCATGACTTCAGCGACGATCCGGCCTCTGTCCGACCTCCAGTCTTTGGTGTTTATGGGTCCTGGTGACATGGTGCTGAAGGCAAGCCCTTCCTACTCCCCTCCGGCGACTCCTCGGCCGAGCTGCGGACGATCCTTACGAAGCAAGCAGCGTCTTATCCTCACGCGACCAACGCCCTGCAGCTGACTGGCCGTCGCAACGCCGCCCCGTGCAGCTGCACCGACGCATACATAGTAATGGTGACCGGTCACGGACTTTACTGTTTTATACAATTGTTTATTATGTGAGAACATCTAGAATTGCGTGAATGTTTCTATTAGTCTTGGTATCTTGCTTAGTTGGTTTGTGTGTGTGTGACGGTTTGTGATATTATATGTTCATGTCTCGTTAACAATCGACTTCGCTGTTTCTTTTCTCCACTGCAAATTAGTCTCAGTGGTGGCCAGAATAATTCGAGCCATGCAAGTGTAAATACACTCCCGGGAAAACAACCCCACGCTGACTTGGGAAAACCAAACCATAACACCCCCTCATCCATCACTCACTGTGCCGGAGGCTCGCCTTCTGCGGCACATCCAAATGAATACACTGGTTACCCCCCCTCCCCCCCGTCTGTTTCTCTATCGATATCGATCCGAGCCCAGCTGTCCCAACTGCCCCTCTACATATGCGGACCTATCTCATTGCCTTTTCCACTGCCCGGCTGCTCAGCAATCGGATTCCTATAATCCCCCTTCCCTTTCCATCACCACCTGGCTCGACTGGCTTGGCGCTGAAGGCGAAGAAGAACAGCGTAGACTTGCCGCCCAGGCGGTTGGTATGCTCAGCCTGTCATCTTTGCATATGCCGACCAGAAGCACTTCTTCTTCCTTTATTCAACGTCATCATAGTTCTTCCCCCTACCGTTCTTAAGACAAATTACTCGCCAACCGAATCTTCCTTAATTACTCGTTTTCCTGTTTAATTTTCCTAGTGTTTTAGTTTTATTATTGCATATTTCAATGTTATTCTTCTTGTCACATTATGCTGCCTATGGAAATGATGTGTTACAATACCGCTTTTATAAGCCTCAGTTTCTTATAAAAAATACTTGGGCTTGGGCTAGATGGTTCATGCCGATTCTGCAGTCAAGGCTCGTCTTGTAAAAAACGAAGGGCGAGAAAGCGACATGTGCAAGAAATGGCGAAGAGAATTCAATCTCTACGCACTGCCTCATTCTTAATCAGCCAGCTAGTGTGCGTAAGTGGGCCTTTGCGGTTGGCCCCACGATCATGGGCATCACGGTCAACGCAATCTGTTCTTCATCGATTATCCGACGTGCGCTTTCTTCTGACACATAGGTAGCTTCGCAAGCGGCAGTGTCGCGTCCGAACACAGATCAATGACAGAGATCAAACATCGTTCGAAACAAAATTTATATACCATTCTTGAGCCAGAAAATGTGCCGGCACTGACTGGATTGTAGTCTGTTAGGTAGAACATTTGTCTCGCGACCGAAAGTACTTTAGTCGACATATGGTTCGACTATAGTAGGACACTATATTTTTTTTGCATTCCTTAATCTTGCTTCCTAAACTGCCGACCAGTGATCACGTGCGGCGTTTCGCGACACTTAGTGAAGCCGGCGACATTGACAATCCTCTTAGAGATAGTCAACACCCTGAAAGAGATTGTTATACACTTCGTTAACTCCACCTATATATACGCAATTCATGCGTTAAATTAAGAGAGTTCACCTTCTACAACGCATATTGTAAAAGACACTACCTGCTTACGCAAATTAGTAACTTTCGGATTTGTTTCAAGTTCTGCCGCAATTGAGGGTGTGTCTAACTACAATAAAAGTGTTTCCGCGTTGGTGTGATGAAATTAACTACGGACAAGCCTTGCGATAAAGAAGAGAACAAGAAATAGTGTTTCCTTCTTTCCTAGCGAAGTCGAACAATATTATTTGAGTCGAAAGACTGCGACAAATTCTCTCCTTGCAAGGTGTTATCAACATGCATACAAAAGAGGGCGTACAAGCCTATACACTCTTCAAGAATGTCTTCTTAGAAACGGAGGCAATACTGTCCTTGAAAGCGAGGCGTGATATGCGTGCACAAAACGCCACAGGCGAGGAATTTCTTGTTTCGCAGCAAGAAGAGGTAGAATCATCTGCTAACAAGGTAAGGAAAAAAAGAAAGAAAGAGAGAGAGAGATCGTGAGATCCTGTAACCATGAACTTACAGTGCCGCTTCGAGATATCGACTGAAGAAAACACGGTCCCGCCGTGGTCACTGTGTTTACTCCTCGCTGGAGAGTCCTTGGCACTGCGACTCACGTGTCGATCGGAAGCCGGCGGCGGATGTTGGCTGCCATTCGTGCCGCGACAGCGACAATTCTGGCCGCTCGGCGGCGGTGTCGACGACGACGACGTTCACGACGCGGCGTGCGGAGAGCACGCTTGTTGGCGAACGGCCTCAAGAAAACCGGTTGCGTCGTAGAAATACGCCTCCGAAGCGAACGAGAAAAATCGCCGCCCTCCTCAGCGGCCTTGGCTGCGACAGAACGAAAGCGAACGACGCGATGAGTCGCGTGCGCTGGCATGCTTTCGCGCGCGGGCATGTCATCGCTCACGGTGGGACGTACTGCGTTTGCCCTTCTGGATCCATTAGTAATACGATTGAAGCAATCGTTCGCGTGAAATTGGAGGCGCACGTTTGCATATTCCGAAGGGCTGGGCTTGTCTGCTCCCGCGTTCCATGTTTGGGTCTGCCTGCACTGTTGGTCTGGCCCTTCTCAGTCATCTCGTCCTCATTTACTCATCAGTTACTTTATTTTCATTTACTTTCTTTCTTTCCGTTCTTTTTTTGAGGGGACCAAGAACTGGCAGGCACAAAACGCACTCCGACATTTAGTGCGTATTTTTTATGTGCCCTTCGATTTCAAAGAAGTTTGAGTTGAGCTTCAGGGCCTGTATTCAAAATCAGCTCTTGCGCTAGTATTGTTCGTAAGAGATAATTCCAGCCAATCCGGATCCTGGACATATAATAAGCTAAGCGGCCAGCAAGCACTTACGAATGAACACTTGGTGTATTCGATCCCACTTCATTTTATGTCCCTTACTAAGAGCTAGAGAACATTGAACTTGACAGAGAGTCTTGCTCCTCCTTACGTTCGACATTAAGGTGCGTTTACATTTGATATACGAAGGCAAGTTTACATACTTCTTGCAGATATTCCGCGGTACATGTTTGACATGTACGTCGCACGTGAGAGAGAGAGAGAGAAATGAAGAGGGAAATGTAGGGACGTTAACCAAGGACATACGCATTCATATGTAATTGCGCAAGCGTTTCACGAACTTTCGTTCGTGCGCAAGCGTTTCACGCAAGCGTTTCAAATTGCGCGAGCTTTTCACGAATTGCCTTCGTTTCATGAAGGCAATTCACAGGCAACAAATAAACCATACATGTGCTTAAAATCCGTCGTGAGAGTTACTTTTCTGCCATGATTACAGTCCAGTGGGCAGTGTTTCGTTGTAGGAGATGTCATTGCTTAGCAGAAAGTCCTATTTCCGACACGAAAGCATATGATAACCTCGGTACCTCATAGTATAACATAGTAATTCTGCACCGCTTCAGGAGCGTCCATCAGCAAATAGTGTCCGCAAATACCGATGCCAGAATGGCTGCATGGACATTGTGCCAATCGTAAATACCTTTTTTTAACTCTTAGCTGCCTTAGCACCCTCATGGTGGCCTCGTTGCCTCACGCGTCAAGTGAGTCAGCAGCGCGTCCTCGTGAAAGCCGAAAACAAGTCGACGCTCGTTCTGACCTTTTAAATTTATTTTCTTTTTTTTCGATGTTCTCGTGGGTCGTTTAAAACGGTGGCGCTTCACAAAGAGCCCACGTTCACGTCTATTCTTCCCTTGCTCTTTGCAGTGGTCCGTGAATTAGTTGTGCGCATGTGTCATTCGGCGTGCCAACGCCTCTACTCGGGGTTGCAGTGGAAATGTTGCGGCGCGTGAAAAGAATTTAAACAGACGATGGCGACACCGCCAACTGGATGGAGATGGTGTGAGGCTAGCGCGGTTTCTCAAGCATAAGGGACGCGGCGTATAGTAAACAGGATGCCGACACATTGGCGCACCGTGACATGTCGTCAGACATGCAAGTGCGGCGTTGACAATAATCTTCGACCCAATTCCTCAAAGAAAGAGGTCACCGTAGCTTCCGCGCTGATTCCCTGTTGCAAGTGACTGGGAAGCAGGTAGTGCTTGAGACAGGCTGATACACGGCGCCGTTCATGAAGACACTGAACACTTGATCAGTTCAGACTGATAAATGAAGCATATTTGAAGTACATTTCTGGTAATTTCGTGGTAACGACGACTGTATGAAGACAACTGTAGGGCGATGATGGCGCGATGACGGCTGTATGGGGACGGCTGCATTACGACGATGACATGACGATGACATGACGATGACATGACGATGACAAAGACGACACGTACCCTGGGGCACATACCCGTGGGAACTCTAAATTGCACTCCGGCCTGCCACTGCATTTGGCATCAACGGAGCAAAACAGAGCGACTAGCTAACAAAAGCTAAGGCCTTAAAAAATGAAAATTACATATGCATTTTAAAAATATTGCTCCGAAATATCAACACCTTTATGTCAGTGCGGCGTCGCAAATTTCAAAGTATTTTCTTACATTTGGGCCCTTTCGTCTCATAAATGTTCTTGAAACTTGCGAAGTTCAGTCTATTACCCCTTGAAATATAATGTACTCCATATTTATCTATAAATATTTAACTAGTGCTTTAGTAGAATCCGCCGAAATTCTCAACGTCACGGCGTGCTGTTGGGGAAGCTTCAACGTGGTGGCGTTACTCGTCTTTCGATTTTGCGTATTGCCTGCTGTGATTATCAACCCTCTTCTCCCAGGGAAAGTGTTTCTTTTTGTGTGTTGTGGACGCGCTGTCTACTAATACACTGAGCTTAGTTTTGTCTGTAGTTCCCCTTTCTGTCTGTAGTCTGTAGTTCCATTCGTTATGCTAGGTAGTACTCTAGGTAGTATGCGTAATGGTTTGTTGGTGTGGAATCCACTCGCTGGTGTAGGCCTGGCGGAGGCTTGTCAGCATTTGCCCTACCCGGAAGTCAATGTACCGTTAATTGCGCAGCTGCTGTTCCAGTTGCGTAAGAAGTTAGTGCTTTGCAAGATGTCAATTAGCCGCACTAGGACAACTTAATTCTTCCTATCAATCGCATAATCAGGCTTTTTTCCCTTTTTTTCTATTTGAATTTTGATAAACATATATCATGTCGGCTCCATTAAAATGGTCTACAGTACTTGAACCAAATGTTTCAAGTACTGCATATGAAGGTTTCAAGTTACCTTGGAATGAGTTACCGCACACCTTCGCCTGGCATGTATCCCACACCACTACGGTTGACGCTCCATATTTCAGCGCCAAATATATCTGTGTAATGAACAATTATTGATCAATTCTTTCTGGCTTGCCATCTCTCCCGAAAGAATTCCGGAAACTTGTCTTCGTAGACTTGGCCTGTATTTCGTAGTGCGTCAATGGCTTGGTGCCTCGACACTGAGTCTGAACCACCAATGTTTGCTCCACCTTCCCTAGCCTCATGGCTGTGTCTTGCTGCTGTTGACCCTAGCCACAGTCAACAGCAGCAAAATATTACCTTGAGCCTACATGGGTGACTGTGGCATCATTCAGTGAAATCGGTATATTGTAAGTATAGGGAAATATTCTGAAATTGTTGCGAAGTTACCAAAGTCAGTTTCGGTAAATGTAAGTCTGCCCCATACACCACTGACGCTAAACGATTAAATATAACCTAAGCTAGTCTCCTATTAAAACTAATAATAGATTATATATTTGTGGCTCTGCCTCCTGATTCATCTCATGTCCGTAATGAAAAAAAAAAATGTTCTCATCAAAAAATTTAATCTTACCGCCTCTACGTACTATCTACTGAATACAGTCGGTACATTTATCAATTATTCTATTACAGTGCAGGTAACCATTTGTCATTAACCTTCCGAACAAGTAGGTTTGACTATTAAAGTATTTTAATCATCATCATCAGCCTATATTTAAGTCCATTGCAGTACAAAGGCCTCTTCCTGTGATCTCCAATTACCCATGTCTTGAGCTAGCTGACTCCAGGTGGCGCGTGCAAATTTCCTAACTTGATCAGCCCACCTAGATTTCTGCTGTCCTCGACTGCGCGTTCCTTCTCTTGGTACCCATTATGTAACTCTAATGGTCCACCGGTAATCATGCTTCGCATTACATGGCCTGCCCAGCTCCATTTTTTCCTCTTAATGTTAACTAGAATATCGACTATCCCCGTTTGTTCTTCGTCCCCATTGTTACTGAATAGACAATGTCATCTGCAAACCGAAGGTTGCTGAGATATTCGCCGTTGATCCTCAAGTATTTTTAATAGTTGCGTCGAATTTGTTATACCATTTTCGTTTGGCAGTTCTCGCATGTTTTTGCAGTTTTTGATCAGTCAACTCCAAAAGGTTGCCGGAGCATCATCGGGCGTTTTTTTCAATCTCTTAGCGCCTCAGCTGTTGGATAGCTTCTTCCATAACTGCAATGTCATCTACTGGCAGTATTTGTAAAAAAAAAAAAAATGTTAGGGACACGTTCTCCTCACGCGACAGCTGTCGACTAGCGTTTTCTGGGTGATTTAGCCCACGTAATACGGTCACAGACAGTAAAGCTTGTTGTCCTTCTAAGCAACGCCGCGCAAAGGTCTCGGCATGTCCCGGTCTCTTACGTACGTGCCAGCATGTTTTTCAGCATGTCTGTCACGCACACGCGAGATCAAAAGGATGGGGAAAGTATAGTGTCAAAGATAGAGCGATACAAGAGAGGTGGGCTCCTTAATGAGAAGTTTCACCTGGCGGCATGCCTAGCAGGCCACACTATAGATGAACGCGACGGCACGTGAAACTACACACAGAGCGCAGAAGGATCGACAGCTGGGCGAGTTGGCACATTGTTCGGAAGACGAGACACAGAGCAAAAAGGACGACGGACGGTGAAAGGCACAATACGGGCGCTGACTCGCAAGTGCAAATTTTATTATATGACAAAAAAATGCATCATGTATGTTTAAAAGAACCACACTCGTGCGCCAGGCAATGCGAAGCACAGAAAACATGGCACTGATGGGCACCGCATTTATTCGGGTTGATCAAAAACTAATAAGAGTATTTGGGTGAGACAATGCAGTGTCCGACAGTGACGTTAAAAGCACCTTCACAGCGAAGGACACACAGTGCACACAGGGGATCCAAGACATGCGTCGCTCAGCTCAAGCATGGCGTATGTTAAGCAATGACATTGGGGTGGTTCTGCGGCAAGGTGCAGTAAGAACAGATTAATTGAGTCATGTCTAGCCGCAAGATTTCGCGCGCGGCACAGTGACACGCTAATCGCTGAACTTAAAAGACACACCAGCGCCTTAGCTACAGCAAACCAGACCCATGGATTTTATACTATACACACTACCAGATGGACGCACGTCCAATGTATATTAATGTATTACGCGTCTGTAGTCCATACTACAGCGTCAGTATGGATCAAAACACCGCAGTCCAGAAAGTTCAAATAAACAGCGACAGTGAGCTGAACATACTTGATGGCAGGCATTTAACATATACAGTGTATGTAGCACAAAGCTGCACGCGAGTAATCGACAAACCGGTAGGTATACGCAAATGTAGAAGTGCGCATGGCATCCGCAAGAAATATTCAGCACATTCGAAGCATATGCGCTGTGTTACATTCGCTTATTTGTTAACCAAGAAGCCGTTGCCGAATGTTATGTAGAGGCCATGGGGGCTGCATGGCAAGTTCATTGTTTGTGCGTTGAAGAATATCACCTGTCCGGCCGCTTGCAACGAAGGCTCTTATTTGTTTTCTGTATGTGGGCTACACGGAACTTAAAAGGAAGCTGAAGAGGTTTAATAATTGGAAGATTTACGGTGGTTTGGAAGGCTGACACAGTATATTTAAACTCCTGCAGTTATTTTCTCGATTATGCCCGCGTAGCAGCGCTGAAATCGCCATTCAAATTCTCCTTGAAGCTCCGCCCCCTTCACGCGAAAGACCGGGCGCGAAGAGGACGTCAGTACAGGGGTCACGTGAGCGCTCTATTTGAATCACGCACCTCGCCGATACCTAAGATGACGTCGCGTTCGTCTTTGCCATCAGAACCGACCCGGGGCATCTCCCGCAGACGATGTGGCTTGTTTTTGCTAAATTAAAGCGCCTAGCCGTGACTTCTGGCCCGTTAAACTATGATTTTCGTATTCAGGGGGCGAAAAACTATAATAGGTTTTTGAATGCTCCTTTTTTTTTGAGTGCTGCAGCCCCACGCTAACGAGATTTAGTAGACAGTATTGATGTGTATGCATATTCGTGTTGCTTGTGTTTTCGTGCTTTCAGTGAGTGAGGCTTCATATTTCAGCGTACATCAGGAGTCGGGCCTATGACCCCGCTAATATTTATTTCCAGTTTATTGATCCAGCATTTTTTTCCGAGTTCGTAGCTCGTTTCTTAAAATTTTGTTTCATTACTTACTGACTCAAGAATTAAATTGTCATTAACTAATAATGTATTATTAATTAACATAATTATTAATCTTTTCCGTTTTCTGTCAACACGTCGCACTTTCCATGCAAACGTGGGTGTTCCGTATGTGATGCATCGCCAGTATCAACTGCTCAGTGGGGAGGAATGCGTGCTTTACGGCTGTATGATAAAACAAAACCACGCATATATATATATTGACACGTATACATGTTTATATTTCACCGGTGGCCGCTTTCCACCGGCTAACAAGTGTTACACATTATTGCTCGGCGCAGGACGCGCCTGCATCGGAAGCTTCTCGAACGTTATCGATGCTTCTATCCTTCGTCTGTGGTCACCGACGCTCATGTAATCTGATTGTATGAGCGACGCGAATTGTCTAGAACTTTCTAGAAGACACGCGGGCATCAGCCTTCGATGACTCGGGTATAAAAGCCGACGCGTTTCGCCGCTGATCAGATTTCGACGATCGCCGACTGTGTTCGCCGCTTTCGTTGTGCTTCGAGCGTAGCTTACTTTTGTGGGCACCAGGTTCGCCCAATAAAGAATAAGTTTCGTCATACACAGTTTTACGGCTGTTTTCTTCACTGTCACTGCTACGTGACATCTGGTGGAGGTGCTCGTGCGTTCATGCAGCGAACGCCCCCGCAAAGCCGCGATCCAAGCCCGAAACCGGAGGACAACGCCAACGTCGCCAAGGACCAGAAAGCTAGCCGTTGGCAGCAAGGACTTCTGCCGGAGTAGGGACTCCTTCCCGAGAAGACCACAGCGATCAAGGCCAAGTCAACGACCCCAATGGCAGCCCCAGCGTCCCCCATCCTGCTGCAACAACCTCGGGAGCCACCGACCTTGAGTGGATCATCGGCTGAAGACCCTGAAACCTGGCTGGAGACATACGAGCGGACCGCGACGTTCAACAAATGGAGCGACGACGACAAGCTGCGCCATGTCTATTTTTCGTTGGATGACGCTGCTCGGACCTGGTTTGAGAACAGAGAGACCACCCTGGTTACGTGGGACCTTTTTCGTGAGAACTTCGTGAGGACCTTCACGAGCGTCGTACGAAAGGAAAGGGCAGAGGTTCTCTTAGAAACCAGAGTGCAATTGCCTAACGAGAGCATCGCGATCTTCACGGAGGAGATGTCTCGCCTCTTCCGCCACGCCGACCCCGACATGTCCGAAGAAAAGAAAGTTCGGTTCTTGATGCGGGGTGTCAAAGAGCAACTATTCGCCGGATTGATGCGCAACCCGCCCAAGACTGTCGCCGAATTTCTTTCCGAGGCCACAACGATCGAGAAGACGCTTGAAATGTGCGTCAGGCAATACAACCGCCGTGCCCTGACCAACTACGCCGATGGTCAAGCGCTAGACGCCGACGACCTGCGCGAGACAGAGCGGTCGTTCGCGAGGAGCTGCATAAGCTCTTTGCCAGGTCGCAGCCTCAAGTGGCATCTATCGCCGACGTCGTCAAAGAAGAAGTTCAGCGCTCACTTAGAGTTCCCGATGTGCAGCCGCAATCGCCGCAACCCCAGCCGGAAGCGCTGACCTACGCCGCCGTCGCCCGTCGTCAAGGCCCCCCTCCACGCTCGCGCCAGGGCCCCGTAACGCCGCAGTTCCGTCGTCCACCGCCGCCGCCGCCATCACGCCCGCCCGTCGCCCAGCACAGCTACCAGAGGAAGATGGACACTTGCCGCGCCCCCGACCACCACCCGCTCTGCTATCACTGCGTGGAAGCCGGCCATGTCTACCGCCGATGCCCATACCGCGAGATGGGCCTAGAGGGTTCGCCGTCAACGCGTCACGTCAACAGCTTGGCGAGCGACTACGCGACATCGCCGACTACCTCGCCGGAGCCCAGTGGCAACCATGACGACCCTCACGCTCGCCGTCACCAGGACGTTACCTGTCGCCGCAGCGCCGACCATACACTGGCCCAGCCCGGGGCCGGTCCGTGAGCCCCTATCCGGGAAACTAAAGGCGGCAACCGATGGAGCCGTTGCTGTCCGCCGCAATTCCGAAGATCCTCCGCCGCCGACGAAGAAGATTCGCGAATCATCACGACGAATTATCAGCACGCCGCCTGGCAAGAGCCTTGACGACAACACTTCGCCATCGAAAGAAGACCTGCCGACGCGACGTAGCAGCAGCGGAGCAAGTCGACGCAGCCGTGATCCGACGCCACGACTTAACCGCAACGCCAGACGACGGTCTACCGACTTAGACCTGCTAATTGATGGTCATAACGTCACCGCTATCCTCGACACTGGAGCCGACTATTCCGTCTTCAGTGGCCCGTTCGCCGCCAAGTTGAAGAAGGTGAAAACAGCCTGGCAAGGACCCGATATCCGGACAGCGGGAGGCCACCTAATAACGCCGACTGGAATCTGCACAGCGCGAGTCACGGTAAACAATCGCACTTACCCGGCGAGCTTCGTAATCATGCAGCACTGCTCCAGGGATGTCATCCTAGGCATGGACTTTCTAAATCAACACGGTGCAGTCATCGACTTAAGGTCCAAGTCGATAACGCTTTCAACGCACAACGCGATACCACCGGATACAAGCATAAGTTACCATGCCTTGAATGTGCTTGAAGAACAAGTCACCGTTCCGCCTCGCTCCAGCGTAATGATTTCCGTCGGTACCGAAGTGCCTGCAGACATGGAGGACGTCATCGAGGGCGATCATCACTTACTGCTCGACCGTGAAATTTTCGTCGCTAGAGGCATAGCTGAGCTACGTGCAGGGAAAGCAAGGGTGATGCTCACGAACTTCAGCCCCGAATACAAGCACATTAACAAAGGCACCACGGTCGCCTACATCGACGAAATTGTACAAGCCAGCAGTGCTTTCGCCTTCACGGCTTCCAATGCACCTGCAACGACGACTATAGTACCTGAACTAACTTTCGACGTCAATCAGAACCTTCCCAGGCATAAGAAAGAACAACTAAAAGCTCTGCTCCTGCAATACAAGGACTGCTTCTCGTCGTCGTCAAAAGTTCGACAAACCTCTGTCGCCAAGCAACGCATCATAACCGACGAAAATGTCCGCCCACTCCGTCAGAGCCCCTACCGAGTTTCGGCGCGCGAACGCGAGGCCATAAGGCAACAAGTCGACGAAATGCTACGTGACGACATCATCCAGCCGTCCAAGAGTCCGTGGGCGTCCCCCGTGGTGTTAGTGAAGAAGAAGGATGGAACCCTACGTTTCTGCGTCGATTATCGTCGCCTCAACAATTAAGATCACGAAGAAGGATGTATACCCCCTCCCACGGATTGACGACGCCTTGGATCGACTCTACAACGCAAAGTATTTTTCGTCGATGGACCTCAAAACCGGCTACTGGCAAATCGAAGTCGACGAGAGGGACCGGGAGAAGACTGCCTTTATAACACCAGACGGACTGTTCGAGTTCAAGGTCATGCCGTTTGGTCTTTGCTCGGCACCTGCGACTTTCCAACGCGGCATGGATACAGCACTGGCAAGCTTGAAGTGGCAGACTTGCCTCGTCTATTTGGACGACGTCGTTGTGTTTGCCTCAAGCTTCGAAGAACACCTGCGGCGCCTTGAAACAGTTCTTCAAGCAATGAAGACTTCCGGACTCACGTTGAAACCAGAAAAGTGCCGCTTCGCATACAAGGAGCTCTTATTTTTGGGTCATGTCATAAACAAGTCTGGAGTTTGCCCCGACCCACAGAAAACGGCGGCCATCACTGACTTTCCTCCGCCCGCCGACAAGAAGGCAATGCGTAGATTTCTTGAACTGTGCGCCTACTACAGGCGCTTCGTCAGGGACTTTTCACGGATCGCCGAGCCACTGACGTACCTCACGAAGGCCGACGTCGAGTTCAAGTGGGAGACGCCGCAAGTCGAAGCATTTGAAGAACTGAAGCGACGCTTGCAGTCGCCGCCAATACTTGCGCATTTCGACGAAAACGCCGATACCGAAGTCCACACCGACGCAAGCAGCGTAGGACTCGGCGCCGTGCTTGTGCAGAGCACTGACGGACTAGAAAGGGTTGTAAGTTAGGCTAGCCGGTCGCTATCGAAGGCGGAATCAAATTATTCCACAATAGAAAAGGAGTGCCTCGCCATCATCTGGGCTACAGCAAAGTTTCGCCCCTACCTCTATGGGAGACCCTTCAAAGTTGTGAGCGACCACCACGCCTTGTGTTGGCTAGCTAACTTGAAGGATCCTTCAGGTCGCCTCACACGATGGAGCCTGAGACTTCTAGCATTCGACGTCACCATCGTTTACAAGTCCGGGCGAAAGCACTCTGACGCCGCTTGTTTGTCTCGCGCCCCTGTCGAACCGCCGCCACAAGACGACCAGGATGACGACACTTTCTTGGGACCCATCAGTGCCGACGAATTCGCCGAACAACAGCGAGCCGACCCGGAACTGAGGAGCCTTGTAGACTACCAGGAAGGCAAGACCGTGATTGTGCCGAAGGTGTTCAGGCGAGGATTGGCGTCGTTTTTCTTGCAAAACGACATTCTCCTAAAGAAGAACTTCTCGCCTCTCCGAGCCAACTACCTCCTCGTGGTACCCTCAGCATTGCGTCCAGAGGTTCTGCAAGCTCTCCATGGCGACCCAACGGCTGGACATCTAGGTTTATCCCGCAATCTCGCTAGGATACAAGAAAAATACTACTGGCCTCGCCTCTCTGCCGACGTCGCCCATTACGTAAGGACATGCCGAGACTGTCAGCGACGCAAAACACCGCCGACAAGGTCAGCCGGACTTCTAGTGCCAATCGAGCCACCTCGCCGACCGTTCCAGCTGATCGGGATGGACTTACTGGGGCCTTTTCCGACGTCGACGTCCGGGAATAAATGGATCGTCGTCGCTACGGACTACATCACCCGCTACGCCGAAACAAAAGCCCTGCCCAAAGGCAGTGCCGCCGAGGTAGCTCGATTCTTCGTTGAGAACATCCTCCTGCGTCACGGTGCCCCAGAAATCCTCATCACCGACAGAGGCACCGCCTTTACGGCAGAACTAACTCAAGCCATCCTGCGATACAGCCAGACAAGCCATCGCCGCACCACCGCCTACCACCCGCAGACGAATGGCCTCACCGAGCGCCTAAATAAGACCATCACCGACATTCTGACAATGTACGTCGACGTCGAACACAAGACTTGGCATGCCATCCTTCCGTACGTGACCTTCACATACAACACGGCCGTGCAAGAAGCGAGGCGAGATAAGAACCTACCTACCTACCGCAATGTGCCAAGAATGAGGCAAAGAATGCTGTACATTAAAAGGCATCGTGGAAATTAATGCATGACCGATGCTGGAATCGAAATTCTGCCGTGATGCACAACAGTCCGGTGCTCTAACCTCTAGACGGCGATCGCTACTTCTTTTTAGGGGCGAAGCTCCTTAGGGTGTGGGTCTGTCCCTCCTCTGTAGTATGTAGTAGTAGTAGTAGTCGTCGTCGTCGTCGTAGTACTAGTCGTCATAGTAGGTAGCCACGTCTACTTTTATGAGAAAAAAAAATTCCGAAAGTTGTGTCCGTAGCGGAATCGAACCAGGGACCCCTTGCTTCCGAACGCGTGGCGCTAACCACTACGCCACGAAGCGCTTTTTCTTATTTATTGATACGCCACGAAGCGCACATGGACACACGCACCACGATAGCAATAAATACCCAACATTAACGAAAGACTGCGCGTTTCTAAGCATTTGTGCTAGCGTGTTACGGCCCGTGTAAGAAGCTGGTGTAAGACGCTGTGGCCTCTCCGCCTTACCCCCGTATTCATAAACGCTGATGGCGTCGGTAAACGCGGTGCACGTTCCGGCATGTGTAAACGGCTGCGTAAGACGCTGTGGCCTCTCCCCCTTACTAGAGAGTACTGCACGTTTCTAACGCGTTTGTGCTAGCATCCCCTTAAGCGGGAGATGGTGCAATTATAATGAAGGGCGCTGTTATAAAATAGGAATGACGTCACATATGGCGCGTGTCATTGGTGGAAGTCAATCGTTCGATTTAGTGCGGCGAGACTGGGCGAATTACACGGAAGATTCACGGTTTACCGATGATTCCCTCCGGAGCTTCGCCCACTCATCATCATTCACTTCGTGGATATGCGGTGTTTTTCTTTTTTTTTTGGCGGTCACCGTGAAACCCATGTTAACCAAAAAATTTGTCCGACGACTGGATTCAAACAGAGGACTTCAGCGGCCCGATACGGTGACCATATCGCCAGGGACGCTTTTCCACCGACAGCGGCGTGCGTCATAATCAGATCACCCCAGAAATTATTTAAAAGGAATTCGCACGTCATTATACATCAAAATTTGCGACAATCCTGAATATAGTGCAGTATCAAAATGTGTGCCGATCAGAAACATAGTGCAGTAAAAAATGCCGCAGTTTCGCCCGAAAGGTGAAGCATCAGTGGCGATAGCAACTTAGTAGAGAGCTATATGGAGTAAGGATAGTAGTTTTATCAGCTGTATAAACTTGGACATGCAGCAGCACCAGCAACGCGCAGAACGGTTGTCGACGCCGTCGCCGTTTTGCCCGCGTTCGCACCGAACGCGCGCGGCGTTGGTGACTGTTGCCAGGGCCTCTGGGGGCGGCTCGGAGATTTTCGACGAGATCAGAACGGGAAACTCGTCGAGCAGAGTCGGAAGTCTTTACCACCTTCTCGCCTCGCAACGCTTTTATATAAATACGCATTTGGTGCCGCAGCTCAACGTCGCCTCCCCTTCCTCCCTGCCTTCCTCCCTTCCGCCCCCCCCCCCCCCCCCGGCCTTTCGCACGACAGAAGAAGTCGCGTTTGCTCTCTATATATGGTTATTGTAAAGGAGGAAAGAGACGCTTAATTCTGCAGCCCTTCAGGGAGCACGGCGCAGAACGCGCGTTTGTTATCCGACGTACGTTCGCTCCCCGTGAAAGCGCGCCTCCCTCGCACCCTTTCACTCGCACATACAGCATACGGCGCGCGGCGACGATTTCATCGCCGTTGACGTCATACGGAACCTCACGGCGACGGCGACGCCGATGGCAGAAATCCTCTTTGAGTGTCCATATAATTGCTATCGCAATAAAAGAAAAAAAAAACTGTCAGCCCTTCCACTGGGGTGGATATGGAAGACTGCAGCGAAGCTGTACTACGGTGGGAATTATGTATTTCCAATTATGTCTATTAAGATGCGATTGTGTAATTGGTTATTTAAACTATGAAATAATGAGAAATATGTGTGATCCGGTGGTTTTCATTTATTTAGTGACCACAGGGACCATGGCCTCGTCTTCCTTCCTCGTGACAGCTCCTGCTTTGAAGCACCGTGCTAGAGTGTACCATCTCGGGGAACGACCCACTTTCCTCAACA
Organism: Dermacentor silvarum; assembly: GCF_013339745.2. Lineage (NCBI taxonomy): Eukaryota > Metazoa > Arthropoda > Arachnida > Ixodida > Ixodidae > Dermacentor > Dermacentor silvarum. Next base: position 161,302,720 of record NC_051155.1, on the reverse strand, counting down.
CTTTCCTCCTATCAGTTTACACTACGTGGGGCCTGTTGGATGTTCTGCCAATTTCATGGTCACCCAAGTCAATAATGCTTTAACATTTCTTCGCCGGAGCAGAAATTCCATCGTCGTTTTAGCATACAATGCCATACACCACATGGCATAGCCATAGGTACAGTCAACCACAAAATTTTACGGATCATGGGACCTGAGACAAAGCTGAATATATCCGGAGTCTCACAACGCCGCCTGGTATTCACATTTCCGGCCTCGACAAGTATATGCTAACAACACTGACATGTGCAGTTTTACTGGTTACTGCTACAGGCTTCTCGGAAATTCAACGTTTTCTGAGATCTAGTCTTCCATAAACCTTTGTGGTTGGCCTAATGTACGAATGTATAACAGTCGCTGATTACGTCACAATCCGTTATCCGCAAGATGCTTCGGATAACATCGATTACCACATTTTGTGGGATCTGCAGAATTTTTTAGGTTTGTTAATGGCTCATATCGGTGAGTAGATTCTTGGAAGGGAACGAAGCGTACAGAAGAAAGCTTGCGACTTTTGAAAATGTATGCACTTAAAATTAATGTAGATGCTGCGTGCTCACAATTTAGTTATATACAGCAGGGCATTCTCACTGTAATCCGTCACAAAACTTTGTTATATTCTTTTCAAAACCTTTACGACGTCTTACTCGCTCTTCAATGCTTGGTTTTCCGCCTGATGGTTCTGGATACATACCTGATGATGGGCTATCCTGTGACCAGAATGTCTACTTCCTGTATCGAGGTCTTTTATATCATTTCCGCAGTCTGCATTGACACGTTCGCCGTGGTACTCTCTAAAATACTCGTGTCATCAGAAGACGCATAGAGCAAGTCAATCTTAGCTGGACACGTGAATAAAAATACCTCGTGAAAACCACATATCATTCCATCCCTCTTTGTATTTAGTTAGCTTCGTTTAGGCTTCACAATGTGCCAAATCGAAGCTGTCATACCTAATAAAACCACCAGAAAAAAAAGTATAAGGTGAATGGCGTCAGTGCGGAAAGTGCGACAATTTGATAATGTTTACCTCTCCGATTAACCATAAATCGTAGCGCGCTGATAATTAGAGGGCATATGTCGGCGGGTCATGAAGTTGCCGTTTAGCCAGAGTTAAAAATGTGAAGTTAGGTGAGTTGTGGGAAATTAATAAATTTGGTTAATTGCTTGCTCGGGCTTTTACCCACGTTCACTGCTGCTCGGGAGAACAGTTGCGCTAACAGCTTCGCAAGAGACAGGGCGATAATTCTTCAGGAAGGTCGCAATATATGTCCAAGTATTTCAAGATGCACTGCCGAATTACATTCTCTCAGCACAAGCATGGTAATATTCGCGCTATGGCTCGTAGCAGCCTTACCAGAGCCCGTGCTTAAGAGAGAGGGAGAACTGAAACAAAGGAAAGGCAGGGAGGTTCACCAGAAAAAAATATCCTATTTGCTATCCTATCCTGTGTTGGCAACATTGGTGATTGTATGCATGTGTTCTGTTTTCTCTCTCTTTTTCCTTATCTTCCTAAGCCCTGCTCCCTCGCCCATGCTAAAAAAATCTATTGTGCTTACGTCTTCTTTGTTACTTTTTTATAACATGCGAAATATAACAGGGCGGCACGCCATATCAATAAAAACAACTTTTCACTGGTTTCCAATTTCCCACATTGAGCACTGAGATCCCTCTCATTTCTTTTGCTAATTGAATCGCAATAGAATGAGAAGGCAGGCTATTTTAGGAGCGGCTATATATCCTGAAACATGAAACGTATTACTTAAAAAATAAGAAAAAAATCTCAACAAGCACTGGACACACAAATGCAAGTTACAAACACGCAATTGATGTCACATCCGCAATAAAATAAGTGTGAATGCCACTATGTTGGTATTAGCATCAACAGCATTGCCATGCTCCTGAGACAATCATCCATCGCACAGCACGTGGGAGTTCTCAAGCTATAAAGCGATTCAAGTTACACCAGGTTTATTTGTGTTTATTTCATTTCATGCGCAAATTTAACAAAGATACCTGCGTACACAATAACAATGCGTTCATTGCATTCTACAATTTTTTACCTTAGTTGTATTTTCGTTCTCGCTTTGCTGCAAAATTCTGCATCCCTAACGATATGAACAAAAATTTTGTACACTCGCAACTATGTAGCGTTCAAAAAGCTTTGATGTAGGTGCCGTCAAGTCACCCTCTTCTCCATCGTGTGGAGAGCGCCACTAGGACAGAACAAAGTTCATGCGGGCGACCGCGTGGTTAAGAAGCGTCTGGTAGTTGCCGTATATGTTCATGTACAACTCTTCCCTGAGAAAGTTAGCGATGTACGACTTGAAGTTGCTCATCCGGACTTCATTCAAATCGAGGTTCGCTCCGGGCCTGACGTCGAAGTTGACGTTTTCCACGAACAGAGTACGCACAAAGCCCGGTCTGTTCGGAGCCGCTGTGACCTCGAGCCGGCCGGTCGTGTTGTAGACGAGGGCTTCGACATCCACAGATTTCACTATGCCCAGCAGGTTGTCTCCTTTGGCCTGCAAACGTGTAAGGTGACAAATTGAATTATTTGCTGATCAATTTATTGTTTCTTTAAACGGACACATTCAAAGTATTAAGATCAAACTAGCAATCTGCTTTTTTGTTTTCTTGACATTTATACCCGCCGCGGTGGTTAGCGGCTATGGTGTTGCGCTGCTAAGCACGAGGTCGCGGGATCGAATCCCGGCCGCGGCGGCCACATTTAGATGGGAGCGAAATGCATAAACGCCCGTGTCCCGTGCATTGAAGGCAAGTTAAGGATGCCCAGGTGGTCTAAATTAACGCGTAGTCCCACATTATAGTGTGCCTATTAATAAAATCGTGGTTCTGGCACGTAAAATCCCAGAATTCAGTTAGATTATATTCATGACATTTCTCAGTACGTTGGGTTTACTTTTACGTTTGGGATATCCGGCCCTTCGATGGCCTCAATTTTAAGCATACGATTGAGACGATCGTAGACCTATGCCTTGGCTGGCAACAGGGTTGATGACAGAGAGAAAAACAGTGACGACGACAAGGATGGCGACAAGACATCACTAATTTGAGCGCAGAACTGACGACCACAAAAGAAAAGACACATAAGCGAGAGACGCCGTTTCAACAACTGCATTTGCGAACCAGAGAGAACGACCGTATTTACCGGTTGTTTCAGCTAAGACTTTCAAAAATCTTTAGAGGTCCCCTGTGTAAGACAGCACAACTCTAGTTCATGAACTGGTCTACTCGAAGAGGCGGACAATATTTACACACAAAGTTGAAATGCATAATCAACTAAAGAACAAAAATTCACTAATTAAGTTTTAACAGCGAAGCCGTTCAAGCCAGCCGTAATTTGTGGTTCGTATCAAGAAACTCGAACAAATAAAAACTTTCTCGCCAAGGCGGCATTCGAACCCGCGTACCCCCGGTCCCAAGGCGCGCGTCGTAACCACTAGGGTACACAGTCGCACTTGCAGAGCATGCATTTATGCGAACCATATGATTGCGTTCGAGCGTCGTCGTCTTCGTCCACAGCGGGCGCGTTTGCACGCTCGTGCTCAGCGAGGTGAAGAGGTTTTGCGCGCGAGCGAGCGAGAGAGAGAGAGAGAGACGCATTCACGAGCGGGTCTGCTGGAACGCGTTGTCGGCATTGCAACGCAGTGTCGGTGTGGCAAGCTGCGCATTTGCAACGCGCAGTGACGACCGTAAGTGCGAGAGGCGCGAAAAGAAATTATCATCATCATGAGTAATAAGATGAAAAGTTAGCGCGCACTTACGGAAAATGCTGGTTTCGATCTCCCAGCTTCGCTGTTTCAAGCGTTGCACGGCCGAGTAAAGGTTAAGCGTTTTTTTAGCTAATTACCTTATAGCCCATATTACATTACAAATTCTAGCCGTGAAGTTCGCAAGGCGGATCCACTTGGAACGAATTCTCATGATGGCACGAGTTTCTAGGTATTAATTCCCGAGCTTTGTGGAGTAATGCATTCGCGTTCCAGTTACTTTTTTGCTTCAATGCATAAAACGACGTTTTTTAAAGAAAGTATCTGGAACGCCAATGCATTTCTCCGAAAAGTTCTGGAATTCATATGTCGGACTGGTGTCATCCCGAGTAATTGTTCCAAGTGAATCCGCCTTGCGAACACCACGGCTAGAATTTGTAAATTGTAATATGGGCCCTAAGATAATTAGTTAAAAACTTAATGAGTGAATTTTTCTTAGTAGATTATGCATTTCAATTTTTTGTGCAACTAATGTCCGCCTCCTGGAGTAGACCAGTTCATGAACTGTACTTGTGCTATCTGCCACAGGCAACCTCTAAAAATGTTTGAAAGTGTTCGCTGAAACACCCTGTATATTTGCGCTGAAACGCAACACACCATGTGTTGGGGACATTCCTTGTGTTATACAGTATCCGTAAAGAGGTGCTTAGGACTGTCAAGTTACGCACTGACCAGCCTGACAACAATAGGTGACGGCGTACTGACAATTTTCGCATCTCTCCAACAGCATCAGGGCTCCTGAAATGGGCCTAGTCGCTTTTATTCAACTTCTTTCCTTTATTGTACGCTGTGTTGGCTACCCACACAACATAGTGATGAAATAAACGCAACATTCTGCCAAGTTTGTTCCTTAATCAGATTCTGCTTTTTCGGTTCTCACGTTTGTTTATGACCACGAAGTATCATCATCATCATCATCATCATCATCATCACCATCATCATCATCATCATCACTATCATCATTATCATCATTAACACTATCACCATCACCCTATTATATACCAAGTAAGAGATGAAGGCCTCTCCCAGAGGTCTCCAATTACAACTAAGTTGCGCTAGCTGACACCATCTTTGGGTTCCTAATTCCATCATACCACTTAGTTCATTGCCGTCCTCAGCAGAATAATCCCCGGTAAAAAGCCAAACTAAAATTTTTCCACCCACTTATCTTAAAATATAGCCCCCTCCCCCCTTTCCCGTTAAGTCAGCCGAATTCACGTTGTGTGCTTTCGTAGATGACGGCGACGTGGGGAGGATCCTTAACGTTGTGACATAACAGCTGTAAATGTCGAATAATTGCGAGGGCAAGAACATCGTTGAAGCAGGAACGGGCTACCGATGTCATCATCGTACCGAGACCATAGGATTGCAAGCTCATGCGAACAAATAGCCAGGACCGTGACATGAGTTCCGATAGCGCAGTGTCCAGCGCCTTTGCAAACGTCATACTGATGTTAGTATTGAGGATGTATTGTCATAAACAAAAGCACGCCACGTGAATGTTAATAGTGCTAAATCTTTATTATTGACGTCATCATGTGCATAGTCACTGATGCCAATATGATCGAAAAGTTAAAAAAAATGAATCGAGCTCTGATAGCGTAAAAAAATGAAAAAAAAAACGTTGCATGCTTACGAGTTTTTGCTTATACGGAATAGGCATCCTGTTTTGTTTAGTCGTTTAGTCATTTTTTTTCTGACCTAGCTACTTGCTGTTATTCTGCCATTACGCATATGCACGAAGTGCTTTGCAAAAAAGAAATAATTTTGGCAGGATGAATCACTGTTGTTCCCCTTTACGTTGTTTGCAATCGTACTATATAGAACATGGATTTCCGTACATTGGACCATTGTCGTGGATACTAAATTAGCATAACGAGAGTCATATTGTTCCTGCAAACTGTGAAAATTTGCAAAGGAACACAACGTGAGCCATTTGAAAAAGTAAAAGAAAGAAATACTATACAAGAAGTACAAAAAAAAGTGAAAAAGTGAAAAAAAAGTGAAAAAGTGAAAAGTGAAAATTCAAAGTTTTACTATTCACCACCCAGTTCACTTCTTCATTCATTCTCGACATAAAAAGAAAGAAAACATTCGACATGTATAACATACCACGGTGACAAGTTCAGCGAGGATCCCGTCGAAGCTGAGTGTGCAGCTGACGCTGGTGTTTCCGGCCACCAGAGCAGGGATGCAGTCGCCGACGCGGAGCACAGCCGTGTCGAAGTTCTTGAGCCCACCTCGCGTTACGTTCACTTTCAGGTCACGGTTAGTGATGGACGTCTTGTACACCTGAAAGAGCACTAACAGTTGCTTTATTACGTACGTCTTCCGTAGAACTGCTACTTTACAAACACTTGTTAAGTGGTTACGGGTCAGTTTGAGCGGCAATCACATGCCTTTTAATCTCAACTCGTGCCTATAACTACCTTCTCTTCCAACTTAAAGGTTGCTTTCAAAAATACTAAGCCATACTCTGTGCACAACGTTCACTCATTTGCAGCTGGAAATTCTCCAACTTAATTACCCCATATCCCCTTCTGCCGTCCTCTTCGTTATCTTGTTTCCGCTGAGAGACTTTCTATCATTCTTACAGACCTGATTACGTCTACTGTACATTACGTGCGACCACCTTCCATGTCGATATCATGCTGAATGCGCCGCTCTTCGTCAGGTCACCCCAAATAAGCAGTGTTAGATTCTGGCCATCCTTCAGAAGGCAGCAACTTGGAAACGTGTAGCGTTCGTGACGTCTACTCTGCCGTGTAGCAGTGAAATTTTTTGCTTGAAGGATGTAGTTACTGTATGCGCGAATACCCATCCTTAAAGCCTTCAGAAACACTATTAACACGCGTTCTAGCCAAGTCCACTTTCTTTTCTTTATTTCAAGTTAAATGACTTCACTTAGATTGCTGTTTAAACCACGTGGCCTTCTAGGGGATAACAAAAGTTTCCGACGGGCCTTATGAGTGGTACTTGTAGGTTTTCATTTCTCCCACTATTTCCTTCAGCGCTGCTGTTTCATTTAAAGATTTTTATTAGCACCCAAGTGAATCTTTTTCGTGCAAATACAGGCAGGATTGACTGCTGTCGGGCCAAATTTATTACGGTCAAAGCTTTCGCCCTGTTAATTATCTGTTCCTTTTCCTCAGACATGTGCTTCAATAGATCGTGGATATTTCGGGAGCTGCTTCAGAAACGAGACCTAGTTGCATAAGAAACTTTCCATTAGTGCCATCCTTGCGCTTTGTGGAGTTGATATCATCGGCTATAAACGAGCGAATCGCGACCAGATGCCCAGCTGAGTGTACACATAAATACCGACACCTATAACATGCCTTGAAATGGTAGGGTGGCAACGGAGCTGCCGGGAACAAGCCAGGCGTTTCCCTGATGAGTGTGGGCATCCTCTGCAGCAGGACAACGTCCATGAACTCATTCGCTTGGTTGACACTGCTTGAGCCTCCTGTGGGAAAAAAAAAATTGGACGCATAACATTTAAGATGGTAAAGTTTGCGGTTCGTGATGGATAATCATCCGAATGGTAACTAGAACAACGTGGCGTGCAGCGCTGAATTTGCCCTCCCTTACCTAGGTCTATACTCTGGCACTAACAATAACTGCAGAGTGAGTGCTTCGGGCAAACGTGTAGGCTGATGCGCTTACGCGTGTAAAACGAGGCAACACATTTTAGCTTTTGTGTTTGCCATCTGAGCACATACTACAGATGAGTTTTATTTGCCCCGTTCACTTCTACAGCGGTTAAACGCTCCGACCTCGGTTTGCTGTCACCGTTCGGGAGGCTTTCGGGTGCACCATCGTCATCAGGCCATCTACTCATGGTCACTTTCGCCCCCTCACGAAATTAAAAAAAATACTTTGCAGACAATCTATCACCACAGGGTTTCGACCACCCAAGAGGGGAACAATCGCAGTAGGGAGAGAGTAGCTCTAACCGCAGAGCTATTGCGCATACTTATTCTTTATTTCATGGTAGTTATTGCAGGGCAGAAATACCTTTTGGGGACAGGATCTGCAAAGACACGGGTTAATGAGACTCTTCCACTTGCAAGGCCAACACAAGCACCCTACAAAGAGTCCCACGAAAGTTCTTATTCATCCTTGCGATACGCTGCTCAGACAAAAGTCAGGCTTTGCAGAAAATACTGAAAATACTGAAATGGTGGTGAAGATAAACACCTTGCAAATATAAACATACCGCTGGGGATTAAGTTTAATTCGATCATATGCATTTTATAGTTGGACCACAATTTGACTGAGGCTAGTCACTGCGGAAATTTAATGGTTCAGTAGTCCAATATGAGTGTTCATCATTTGCGCTCTGTAATATGCGCGGAGTTTCGCGCACCAGACCCACTCGGAGAGTGGCGGCGCGGCGTCCATGTTCCTAAAAAAAATTGGAGAATGCTTAAGCTTCGCCTTTAATAGTGAAACGCGATAGCACTCAAAGATCCCTGGCTGCTTATCAGGTTTTTTTCTCGTATATTCAATTTAAAATCCGATGCTATAACGTTTGTGGGTTGCGGTTAAATCGTACTTTACAATTTTTCTGACGGAATTTATTTTCAGAAATTCAATTTTTGTTCACTAACGCTTTGCGCCACGCGAAAGGCCTGCCCAGTCAGGGTGGTTCGGGATGATGTGGCTCGGCATGATTATTTCCGCCAACGACACCGGCGCTTACGCCGATGCCGACGCCGGATATCCTGGGACACGGAGCCCTTAAGGCTATCGCGCTAAAATACACATAAATTAACAATACACCTCGTAACCTCCAGGGTGCTGTTTACGTTGCGCAGCAGCACAGGCCTGACGTGCTTGCTATCGCTGTCATAATAAATAACTACCACCGGCCGTTCGGAACATTGACCCACCCGGTTCGCGCTAGGCAGAGTGTTAAACTTAATTTTACTTTGGTGTGATTTATTTATTTATTTATTTATTTATTTATTTATTTATTTATTTATTTATTTATTTATTACTTCAGACTGTTTCCATAGCTTCCACAGATCAGAGGCCGCAGCACGGAATGCTGTACCTGAGGAAGACATTGTGCGCTTTTCAAAGAACAAGTAGTTCCGGGAAAGATTGCCGCATCCACTATGGTAGCTAGCTGCTTTTGCGGTAAGTGAGTTCAGAGGCTGAGAAGTCACCGAAGTTGGCTAATACTATTTATTGGCAGTGCGTAAGGCACGTTTGAAAAAAATTTGTTGATCCCTCATTCAGAGGAATTTGTCATATAGCTACGGTTGAGCGTTACTGGTTTGTCTTTTTTAATAATTCAATCACCCTGTCTTCTCTGTTTTTGATCATAAGTTTAGAGAATGCTCTCTCGACGTCTACACTTGAAAACAGGCAAGCCAAGGAGGTTAAGTGCCGTGGTACTTCATGTTGGCCAATCAATAAAATGTGATCGCCAAGAGACAACCAGCACCAAGCTTTCAAGGACAGCGTACGCATGCTGCAGATATTCAACCAGCTCTTGTTGCAGGGCTTGAATCACGTCAGCGCCACTAACAGCGACTTTGCCGAACCTCTCGTAGATTGAGAAGTCACGGGGCATTTCACACTTCACATTTGGGTCAATGATGTGCACGTTAAACCATAATGTTGTGAGTTCCGCAGTGTACCCCATGCTGCCTGAGACGTTCCTTACGACACCGTCATTTAACCTTTGTGTCACAAATTTAAAGTGCGACTGAAATGTCATGGTGAGTTGGGACAGTTTTTTTTTTGTCCACAAGGTCTAGCATGCTGGCAACATCACTGTGGCAGCCTCGATCCTCCTCATCCCATTCCTACAATATCTCTCCTAGCTGCATCACGAGCAAGGAAGCAGACGTCGCACACAAGCGAGTCCTCCGATTCTAGCTTTTTAAAGATTGTCCTAATCCAGACCGACTTTTCCCTCACAAATTCCATCTTAATCAGGAGGTCACGCTTTGCTCCACTGCCCCCAACCACAGCCTGAAGCTTCGTGCATTTTTCACTCTTCGCGTCGCCACTTTTCACGAATGCAAGAATGGAGCGCCAGTAGTCAAGAACGTCACAGAGCAACGCGTAGAAAGAGAACCATCTGGTAGGGCGAACAGTCGTCGGGAACATCCGAATACCTCAGTTACTCCTGAGGTATTCGCAACCAAAATTCGCAAAACCTAAATTCGCAAAATACATTCGGCAGAAGTTTATCGGTTGTTTTGGTTCAAACCGAAAACAGCTGAATCCAAGTTATAGCATGAAAGCAAAGAAGGGGCAGCTTCGTTGCACATAACACAAATGCAGGTACATAAATGTGCGCTGTCTTTAATTAATTACAGTTTCACTCGGAGGACGAAGCAATGACAGCGATAGCAAGCACGTCAGGCCTGTGCTGCTGCGCAACGTAAACAGCACCCTGGAGGTTACGAGGTGTCATAGGCATAGTCGTCACATGTTCAAAGGTGAGCAAAAGTGCTAAATATGCGTGAGCCGGCGCGACGCCACTCTAGCGGTGACGGTGGTCGGGAATCACCTTCGAAGCACCATGAACGCTGTCGTCCGTAGACGCTGACTAAGACCGCAAGACACTCATAAGCACTGTACGGAAGAAGAACGAGCAGTATGCACTGCTTCGAGAAAGACGACGACGACGACGAGTTGGTCGAAGCCTTGTGCCTGTGTTGCCTGAGCTGTGTAACATCTCGCTGTGGTGCTCTACTCTCTAATTTATTAAACCAAAACGCCTATCTACAGCACTAACATCTTTACTACCCTTATACGTGTCCAGGCTGCGCGTCATGTTGCATAAAAAATTACTCCACGATAGAAGAAATGACACCTCAATATCCTTATTACAACCAAGTTACACCACCAAGAACACAATTCATTCAATAAAGCGAATCTTTCAATGCCTATTTCGCTAATAATTAGGTAGGCACATATCGCGTAATTTAGTTATGATGATTGCATGACGTGCACACTTGGGATTGATTTTTGGTGGAGTCTGGCATAAAACACTTTCGTGTTGAAAAAGGTTATGTAAAGGCGGTGCTGCCAAAGCATGTGAACGCAATGATCTGGATGCATTTATATAAATAACTTGCCTTTAGGTGGTGATGTGTCTCTCTCCAACAGTCCCAGGAAATCTTGCACACTTTCTTGGTATCTATTCCTGTCGTCAGACTCTGCGTGACCTATACGTGTCCACGCGGTTTGTCAGCCTGTATGCATTTATGAACATTCCTTATCTACAGCAAGCTTCCGACGCACCAAATTGCAAGGCCACAGACATAGAAGTTCGGTGAAAATGAAAACTACAGCTTCAATAAACAACTCTGGTTGCTTGTCTTCATTGCAAACATAAAAAATTCAGGTGCAATTCAAAAAGAAAATTATCTTGCGAGGTAGCGTTAACACGACCTTTAATACGCCGCGAAGACGCGGCGGACCGATCACACTCAAGGCACAGATCAGTCTCAAGATGAGTCCCCACAAGCGATGAAGACGAAGAAGCCGATATGATGATGAACATGTCCAGCCAACGAAGAAGTGACTGAGAAATGCCCACACTAATTTCCTCCGCGTGCGAGCGGCCAGCCTGGCCGCAACTTAATGGGATGGCGAACGCCTTGTGAAAGACTTCATGCGAGAGACGTGGACAATCTCGGCATCGCGACAGCGGCGGTCAGTGGGAACCACAATAGGTCGGACGAGATAATTAACGGGAGAAGTCTGCTCCAAGACTCTGTATGGGCCTACGAAACGAAACTGAAACTTGTCGCACAAGCCAGGAGTGCGAACTGGTGTCCGGAGTAGCACTTCATCGCCCGGGCGGAAGAACACTGCGCGATGGGATGCGTCATAGAGGTCCTTGCGGTACTGTTGCCGTGCTTCAGTGTTGATGCGGGCGAGCTGGCGACAGTGGAGGAGGATTGATATATTTTGTTCACAAGAGGATGCAGCTGGAGTGACAGGGGCGGAGAAGAAGGAGACGTCAAGAAAATAAGAGGGCGAACGGCCATAGACGAGGTAGAATGGCGAGTAACCAGTTGTGCGTTGTACGGCGGTATTGTACGCAAAAGTCACGAATGGCCAAATTGCGTCCCAGTTTGTGTGGTCTGGTTGAATATACATGGCTACCCCGCACCTCCACCACTTGCGAGGTAGCGTTAACACGACCTTTAATACGCCGCGAAGACGCGGCGGACCGATCACACTCAAGGCACAGATCAGTCTCAAGATGAGTCCCCACAAGCGATGAAGACGAAGAAGCGGATATGATGATGAACATGTGCAGCCAACGAAGAAGTGACTGAGAAATGCCCACAATATGTACCTACATGCTTGTTCTGAACAATATATTCTTCTGTAAACCTATATGAGTTAAAATGTGTAGCGGCTCACTATGATCCATAGTGGATTCCTAGCATGTTCCTATGCGTTTTATTAAAGACACGCACTGAAGGCCGGGCGCTGTGTTCGAAGTATAGAGGGAGAACTGCAGTGATATTCCACTACTATGAAACAGACGAAGGCAGTCGAAATGTGGTCGAAGTCTGGCAGTATAGATACGTCTGGTTCGGCATCAGAAGTGGTACTCGTTTTTGATATGATCTAAGGTCAGACACAGTACCCGAGTTCTACCGAGAGGTCATGGACTGCAAATGCTTCGGCAGAGCTCTCGGTAACTCTTCCGATAGAATATTGTTGTGAGCTGTACATCCATAGAGTGGTTCGCGTGGACCTTAAGTTTCATGAGCTTCATACGCATTGAATCAAATTACTCGTCCCTTACAAAGAATTTCTGAAGAAAGCTACCCTAATGGCGTTTATTAAACATCTACTAGCTTCTACACCTTCACATTTCAAGTGCACATTATGAACGTCAACACGAAACCAAGTTAAGAGGAAGCGTTAGGAAAAGATAGATACACGTCAGAAAATGTGCAAGTTCTATGTATCTTAAGTAGTTCATGTTTGTCACGGTCTTCGCGCGTAATAAACATATCCTTCACAATCATTTTTTATTACTACTGGGTACATTGAAGTAGTATACGTCGCTTGAATTTCATACATAGCGCTTAACTGTAGGGAACCGTCAATGCAACGAAAGCGTTCGCTTTTGCACATGATCATATATGCGTACATCCTTTGTTGGTGCACTGTGTTCTACGCATTTAACCAGACAAACAGAAAGCAGCGTGGTATTTTCTTCTGGTGAAAATTTTTGACCGAAACAAATGGTACCACTGTTATTATTTTTTTTTCCTTGAGCGCAGGCTGAACATGTTTCTTTACACGTGTTAAACAGTCATGATAAAACGAGAGTTCCCATTTCAGCTACCACCCCCTCGAATAAAACCATTTATTAGCCGTGAAAGAGAGCAACTGTACATTTTGTGTAGAAGCACATCGCATGAAGGGATGGGCCCAATAACGCCTTGCAGTGTGCAAAACTGTTTTTTACGTGGATAAAAAAGAGATCGTGCAACACTCACCGCAGTACGCAATGACACAGAGCAGTGCAAAAAAATGCTTCATTGTTTGTCGTTGTTGTTGTTTTGTAGTTTCTTACTGAAAAGGGAAGAAAGAAAACAAATAGTTTTCAGATCAAGAGTCGGTAGCATTACAATGTATGTGAGCCAATGTTGCAGTTTCTAACTGTGTTTTCCGATTCCTGTAATAAATAATGGTAATTCTTGGCAGAAAAAGGAACGAACATGCCAAGCGTCTTCACATAGGAGCACTCCCTTACCTTCTAGTGGTTCACTAAAAGCAAAAGGTTTCATCGGCAAAGAGCTACCTCAGGGCCCAAATATGAGTGTTTAAAGTCAGAATATGATCACGTGAATTATTGGGTTCTCTGCTATTGTATTGCAGTCTTCCACGATTGCGTATACTTAGAAAATCATAGAATCCAACACCAGTTCACACGTCTTTTTCTAAGTATGACAGCTAACCAACTCTCCCAGATTACCTTCAACATAACCAATGTATCGCTATTCTAAAAAAATAACAGACTGAAACTGAGGCAACCTTGACCGAGACCTTTTTCGTTTGCTACAAGGGGGAGGGGGGGGGGGGGTTAGATTTGGTAGTTGCGCCACATCTCTTGGAAGAAAACATCTCCTAAACGTCACTTGAACATGACTCTTTCATGATCAGGGTCCCCTGTGAGTAATTGACCTAGATAAACATATTCCTTTACAGACTCTAGAGGCTGACTGGCGATCCTGAATGCTTGTTCCCTTGCCAGGCTATTGAACATTATCTTTATCTTCTGCATATTCATCTTCAACCCAATTCTTGCACTTTCTCGATGAAGGTCCTCAATCATTTGTTGTAATTCCTCTCCATTGTTGCTCAATAGGACAATGTCATCTGCAAACCGAAGGTTGCTGAGATATTCGCCGTCGATCCTCACTCCTAATCCTTCCCAGTATAAGAGCTTGAATACTTCTTCTAAGCATGCAGTGAATAGCATTGGAGAGATTGTGTCTCCTTGCCTGACCCCTTTCTTGATAGGTATCTTTCTACTTTTCTTGTGGAGAACCAAGGTAGCTGTGGAATCCTTGTAGATATTTCCTAAGATATTCACGTATGCCTCCTGTACCCTTGATTACGCAATGCCTCTATGACTGCTGGTATCTCTACTGAATCGAATGCCTTTTCATAATCTATGAAAGCCATATAGAGAGGTTGATTGTACTCCGCAGATTTCTCGATTACCTGATTGATGGCATGGATATGGTCCATCGTAGAATATCCTTTCCGGAAGCCAGCCTGTTCTCTTGGTTGACTGAAGTCAAGTGTTGTCCTGATTCTATTGGAAATTATATTGGTGAATATTTTACACAATACTGAAAGCAAGCTAATGGGTCTGTAATTCTTCAATTCTTTAACGTCTCCCTTCTTATGGATAAGTATAATGTTGGCGTTCTTCCAGCTCTCTGGTACACTTGAAGTTGTGAGGCATTGCGTATAAAGGGCCGCAAGCTTTTCAAGCATGATATCTCCTCCATCTTTGATTAAATCTACTGTTATTCCATCTTCTCCAGGCGCTTTTCACCTGGTCATGTCTTTCAAGGCCCTTCTAACTTCATCGCTAGTTATAGATGGAGCTTCTGTATCGGGTTCATGACTATTTCGAATGAAAGTAGCTTGGCTGTTTTGGCTACTGTACAGGTCAGTATAGAATTCTTCTGCTGCTTCTACTATGTCATCGAAATTGCTGATGATATTACCTTGCTTATCATTCAGTGCATACATCTTGCCTTGTCCTATGCCTAGTTTTCTTCTTACTGATTTACATCAAATATGAGTGTTCAAAGTTAAGAATATGATCACGTGAATTATTGGGTTCTCTGCTATTGTATTGCAGTCTTCCACGATTGCGTATACTTAGAAAATCATAGAATCCAACACCAGTTCACACGTCTTTTTCTAAGTATGACAGCTAACCAACTCTCCCAGATTACCTTCAACATAACCAATGTATCGCTATTCTAAAAAAGAACAGACTGAAACTGAGGCAACCTTGACCGAGACCTTTTTCGTTTGCTACAAGGGGGAGGGGGGGGGGGTAGATTTGGTAGTTGCGCCACATCTCTTGGAAGAAAACATCTCCTAAACGTGACTTGAACATGACTCTTTTGAGATATACTTTCCATTCGAGGTTTCTGCTTTCCGGTATCTTATTTACTCTTTCTTATTGCGCAACTGGTCTAATCTTGTCTCTTTAGAACGAAGAAAGTCAGTGATTTATGGTCAAGACACATTAGCGGGACAAAGGTGCTAATGTCGGGTCACATTCGCCGTAATGTTTTGTCATCGACAAAGCAAAATATTATTATTGCTATCGAGAAAAAAGAATTTTGACAAGAAAAGTGCTATTGCTAACGTAAGGGAGGTGTAAAGAGAGAGAGAGAAACGAAAAGGGAAAGGTAGGGATGCTAACCAAGGGCGTGTCCGGTTGGCTACTCTACGCTTGGGGAAGGGGAAAGGGGAAGGGAGGTGTATTGCATATACTATAGTTGTGCGCATGCCTGCAGAAGTTTTCGGAATGCGCACCCTGTTAGAACGTTCCAATATTACGCGACACAAGCTTGTCACTTGCATTTAGAAGTAGGCGCTGTGGTTAAGTGTGGCCGTTTGCTATGTCATGCTCAATACGCCTGATGTCGTCTTATCATCGACGCTAGCAGCATTTGGCTCGGTCACAATTGGAATGAGAGACTTTCCAATACACCGAGCATGTACAGAGAGAACCTCCATAATAGTGTACAGGGTTTAATTCACTTATCCGCCTTGAGCGAGATTGCCACGGTGTGCGTCGCGTGGCAGTGTATGCGCTATTGCTTCACACTGGGCAAATTACAAGCCAACAGAATGATTAGCGCAATGGAATTTTGCTAATATACTCTTGGGAGGTACAATGCGCACTGCAACCATTGCTCACGGGAAAGGCAACAGTAGCAACTCGTGTGTCGCGGATTGCTCCGCGGCAAGTTTGCAGTGATGCAATCCTTTTGTTTAGCAAATCCACTAGTCTCCGGAAACTCTTTAACTCTTACGCAACCTTGCCAGCCTTTGGTGGCTATAGCGTATACGTGTCGGGGTAACTTGTAACACCTGGGTAACGCCTGGACAAAAAATCAGCTATCACAAACATCGAACGCTCACGACCGCATGTCTGCCAGCAACAATTTTGGTTACATTATTGTGACACCCCGTCACAATATCACCGAATTTCTGCATTGACGAGCAGAATAACTACTGCGTTGTGGAAATACAGCGAGCTGTTTGGCCAGAGTATTTAACAGGGCCTTATGATGCAACGGTTCAGCAAGATCTTGGCATGTAGCACGCATTTTACCAAACAACAAGAATAAGGCGAGTTTCGGAAAGTTGGTACTTAGCTTTCCACTACAATTAAATGCTTACGATCACAATAAAACAAGGATTTGGCCGCAAAACTGCACAAAACCGCATACCAATGCACGTTTCAGGAGTGCGGTGAAAATTTACGAAGGCCATGACATTGTGAACTAGGTGTCATACACTTTTCTTTGAACCCACTGATGCGCTGTTTAGTTTGTCGTTTACTGAAATATATGCCGTTATATCAGAATGAAAAAGCCCAGCAATAATCTTTTTTGTCCTGCATGTGCCAGAGTTTACTCATTAGCTTTCCTGCCCGCCACATTCCGAACATTTCCACAAGATTCCCGCCTTATATTATCCCCTTGTAGTCGTAAGTGAAAGTGTCAGTTAACGTATTCCACACATGCTGCTAACTTCACGCCACATTAGGTATTTTTCATAATGAAAAGGCAAGGCAATGTCGTAATCGCTAAAGGACGCATCAGTGCAAGTAAACTAGAGTTATAATACGCATAATATATATATATATATATATATATATATATATATATATAAGTATACAGTGCTCCTAGCACGTACACCGAGTTGTAGCACTGACTCGTGATCTGGACCTTTTAAAGCCGTGAATGCCAGTCAAAAATTGAAAATTGAACTTCGGGTCTTCTGCTCAACAGCCATATGGCCCGCTTATTTTATCCGCTACAGCGGATGTTTGCCGAACGCTAATTAATTCATGACACGCACGCATTCTCGCTCCGATACAAAGGGAGCGGGACGTGAGCATGCAAAATCTGCGAGACATGAAGGGGCAAACAAACTCACGCAACCCAACCGAGGCCTCTGCCGACTGTCGCAGTCTGTCACTGATATAGCACTGACGGACCGAGAAACAGACGCGTGCGACTCCACGACGTCGCCCACTTTTCCTTCCTTTCTTCGCTTTCAGAACTTTTATCTCGATCGCGCATTTTCTCGCCTTAAGCGTCGGGTTTCCTTCCAAGGGTCTGGTGAAGACGACGACGGCCACGACGTTGCAATCTAGGCGTCGCACGCTTTATTTTTCAACACCCAAACTTAAATGAGCCGCTATTTAGTTCATCGTTTGCGTTGAATTCATGCGTCGTCCCTCGTCCATGCAAGATACAAATACACCGGGTTGAAGTAAGTATGTAGTAGTGGCGCTCTCTATGAGTACTGCAATAAATCACTGTTGGCTACTGCTCTCTAGCTTTAGGAAAGTGAGTTTTATTGCGATAGCAATTATATGGACACTTCAAGCGGATTTCTGCCATCGCCGTCGTCGTCGCCGTCTCCGTGAGGTTCCGTATAAAGTCCAAGGGCGATAAAATCGTCGCCGCGCGCCGTATACGCGAGTGAAAGCGCGAGGAGGACGCGCGCTATCACGGAGAGCGAATGCATGGCGGAAAGCAAACGCGACTTCTGTCGCGCGAAAGGCCGTGGGGGTATGGGAGGGAGGGAGGCGGGGCGACTCTGTGCTGCGGCACCAAATGCGTATCTTGCAACTGGGCGCAATGGAAACTGGCCACTCAATCTCCCACGCGAAAGGAGGAAAGCGGGAAGGCAGCGCGGGAGGGAGGGGGGGCAGCTTCTACTCTGCCAACAACGGTGCTTGTACTTTGCCCGGCTGCGGCGGTCGTCCTCACCGTCTCCTAAAAGCGATCTCCGCACGGCTCTGACCTTTGTATGCGCTGTGCATTCGCCGCTCAGTTTCCGTTGAAGTGATAGACCGGCACGAACCTTCGCTCGCTGCGGCGGCTGCGCTTGCTGCCAGCGTTTTGGCAGTGGTTGTCTGCGGTCAATGAGTGTGATCTATTCATGTTTGCTTGTGCGCGCTGACACCACGCTTGTTAATTCAGTTAGTAAGCGAATGTATCCAAATTTATGCAGCCGATAAAACTACTATCCCTACTCCGAATAGCTCTCTACTAATTTGCTATTGCAATTGAGGCTTCGCCTTTCGGGCGAAACTGCGACATTTTTTTCACCCATCTCCCATAAGCAAACCATAAAGCAAAATAAAGTAAGAATAACTATGACAAAAACTACCACTCTAAACCATAACGTGATAGAGCACAGGCGCCCATTTTACGTTCAACTAACAATGAGCTTAACAAATACTGGCGTTACAACAAAGCAATCAGCCTTCCGAAAACTTTTATTATCCAGTGTTTAGGTATGTCATCTAATTCCCAAATAAGGTCACAAAAGGTGGGCTCACGCCTGTGGCCTGAACGAACCTTCTGTGCACCATGCAATTTTACCGACTGTACCTACTTGCCGTACCTGTCATATCTGTTATATAAGTGACCATTTTTCTTTGTCTGCTTAACCCCTTTCAATGAAGCCTATACAGTGAATACTATGCGCTGCATTGCGATGTCTCAACTTTGACGAGTTCTCCCATACAAATCTAAAGTCCGATTTTAGGGGCGAAGCTCCTTAGGGTGTGGGTCGTTCCCTCCTCTGTAGTAGTAGTAGTAGTAGTAGTAGTAGTATGTATCCACCTGTAGTTTTATGAAATATTCACTAGATGGCGTTCCGGTACGCGGACGGCATCGACAACAGTTCTGCGCGTTGCTGGTGCTGCTGCATGTCCAAGTTTATACAGCTGATAAAACTACCTTGAGTCGACCCCATGGCTGCTTCGCATACTACTCAGGGTTCCCCTACGGGAAGATGGTGTAATTTTCTCTCTCGTTCCCGACGCGCGCTCTCTATATCTCTCGTCCGTAGCTGTGGTTTACCCGAATGATCCCCCGGTGCTTCGCCCACTCATCATCATTCACTGCGTGGATATGCTGTGATTTTTTTTTGTGTTCACCTATTCATCTTGAAAAAAAAAATCGAATATTTTATTTAAGCACAACGGAGTAACCGCATACGGTACTGCTTCCTATATACTTCTGCAGTTGGACCTCAATTGAAAACCTCACCTACCTTTTCTAAGACAACATGATTTATCAGTGGTGTTGAAAACGCCTTACATAACACATTGGTCAGGACGTTTAGACCTTAGTTGTCCGCTTCGCAGCATTTCAGGAAATGGTATCGATAGATTTAGTCAGTGGGCAGGTTGTAAGCGAAAGCATCTGTAAGAGGCAACTTATTCTATCTATGGTCAAAATTAATCGGGAGCCCTCCACTACGCCGTGCCTCATAATCATAACTCTTTTTGGCACGTAAAACCCCAGAAAGAAGAAGGTGGGATGTAGGCAAAGTAGTTTTGACGGGAAAAAGTAGAAGGAAAAAACAAGCGTATATATAGCCCTGAACTGTCAAAATATATCCACTTTTGATCGTTTACTACGACACTGATAATCGATTTACTGTATGGTTCACTCGTTGATACACAGTTCACTCCGGCGCACGGACCACTAGTGCTGAACCGTACTTCTGCAACCTTCAAGGGGACAAAGACTTCGTATGAACCAATATGGCAGCACAGTCGTTTATCCCCGAGTTACGGAGATTATTGGAACGGAAGCTCGCATATCCTGCGTTCGTGTCGCTGAGTGTTACGGAAATCAGTACAGCGTGCTGAACTCCGGCTTCTCGTTCTTATCACCATTCGCTTGTTTTCACCTATAACGCTATGCTAGTGCATTTATTATATTGATGAAACGCACTGCTTTTACTGTCAATGTGCATATTTCGGTTCTGTCTGAATGTTTCGTATCCGCTGTTTCGGCTTATCGCCGAGATGGCGGCTACGCTTGCCTTTTGGTGCCTGTAAGTGCCGAGCTGGATGTCAAAGTCTGTTGAAATGTTGTCCAGGAACGTTGTAGGTAAGGTGAAGTACACTAGCCGGTCAAAGCGCCGCGTTCCAAAATTGTTTGGGGAAGTTTGGAAAAATTTACAGAGCATTGCCCATATCGGACTACTCGCTCACGCGCTAGCAGCGCGCAGTCATTGAAAGTGTAAATAGACAACCAGTAGTCATAAAAAAAAGGAACGGCGAAAAACAGAAATTGATAAATTGGATGCAGAGGATAGAAACAACAAAGAACATGACGATTTACAAAAACACAAAGAAATCAAGAGGGCAAATCTGCATGATAACGCGAAGGGGGGTAACTTGCTATTTGAAACGCATACTGGCTGCCTGAGAACAAAAACATACCAGAGCAAATGTGCGCCACATGATGAGGCATGTGTATGCTGCAAAAAAAAAGAAAGAAAAGCAAAAAAATTTGCATAGCTTGCACTGGAGGCGCAAGGCTAAAGCGACAGCGGAGCTGATGGGCACCTAGCTAGTCCTGGCTTTTGGGCTAGGCTAGTTATTGATTGATCGGGAAGTTATTGATTATTGATTGATTATCGATTAGCTATTGGTTGGCTATAGATTGGCTATCGCAAGGTATTGTCCACGTATTTGGGCTAGGCAAAGCACTACCAAGTCATTTCAACATTTTACGGAATTTATTGATTATTTACCGATTATCGACTCGCTCTCGATTGGCTATCGATTGGCTATCGATGAATGACTAAGCTGAAGTAGTCCCAACCATGCTTAGCTAGACTTAGCCAGGCTCAGCTTCGCTAGTTCTCAAGGGTATGTGCCAATGCGCTTGGACCCTTTCTGCACGACCGCAAGGATCGGCCCACATTTTTTTACGACCACTAACGGACTAACGGCCGGATTAAACAGCTCTGCTGTTAAAAAAAATTGTCACAGTTTCACCCGAAAGGCGAAGCATCAATTGCGATAGCAAATTAGTAGAGAGCTATACGGAGTAAGGATAGCAGTTTTATCAGCTGTATAAACTTGGACGTGCAGCAGCACGAGCAACGCGCAGAACTGTTTTCGACGCCGTCGGCGTTTTATCCGCGTTCGCACCGAACGCGCGTGGCGTTGGTGACTGTTGCTGGTGCCTCTGGGGGCGGCTCGGAGGTTTTCGACGAGATCAGAATGGGACACTCGTCGAGCAGCGTCGGAAATCTTACCTACCTTCTCGCCTCGCAACGTTTTAGGGGCGAAGCTCCTTAGGGTGTGGGTCGTTCCCTCCTCTGTAGTAGTAGTAGTAGTATCTAGCCAGCTGTAGTTTTATGAAGTGTTCACTAGATGGCGTTCCGGTTCCGCTTCCACTTCCGGTTCCACTTCCGGTACCGGTTCCACTTTGCGCGCGTTCGGTGCGAACGCGGGCAAAACGCTGACGGCATCGACAACAGTTCTGCGCGTTGCTGGTGCTGCTGCATGTCCAAGTTTATACAGCTGATACAACTACCTTGAGTCGACCCGATGGCTGCTTCGCATACTACTCAGGGTTCCCCTACGGGAAGATGGTGTAATTTTCTCTCTCGTTCCCGACGCGCGCTCTCTTTTATCTCTCGTCCGTAGCTGTGGTTTACCCGAATGATCCCCCGGTGCTTCGCCCACTCATCATCATTCACTTCTTGGATATGCTGTGATTTTATTGCGATAGCAATTATATGGACACTCCAAAGCAGATTTCTGCCGTCGGCGTCGCCGTCGCCGTCGCCGTGAGGTTCCGTATGACGTCAATGGAGATGAAATCGTCGCCGCGCGCCGCCGAACGCTGTATGTGCGATTGAAAGGGCGCGAGGGACGCGCGCTTTCACGGGGAGTGAACCCACGGCGGAGAACAAACGCGCGTTTTGCGCCGTGCTCCCTTAAGGGCTGCAGAAGTAGGCGTCTCTTTCCTCCTTTACAATCACCAACGCCGCACGCATTTTGTGCGAACGCGGGCAAAACGCCGAAAGCGTCGACAACAGTTCGGCGTGTTGCCGGTGCTGCTGCATGTCCAAGTTTATACAGCTGATAAAGCTACTATCATTACTCCATATAGCTCTCTACAAATTTGCTATCGCAATTTTGATGCTTCGCCTTTCAGGTGAAACTGCGACAACTTTTTTTATATAAACACGCATTTGGTGCCGCAGCTAAACGTCGCCTATTTTCACCACCACCACCACCTCCCCTCCCTCGCTCCCGTCCCCCCACAGCATTTCGCGCCACGGAAGAAGTCGCGTTTGCTCTTTATATATGGTGATTGTAACGGAGGAAAGAGACGCAGCCCTTCAGGGAGCACAGCGCAGAACGTGCGTTTGCTCTCCGACGTGCGTTCGCTCCCTGTGAAAGCGTGCGTCCGTCGCGGCCTTTCACTCGCACATACAACGTCCGGAGTGCGGCGACGATTTCATCACCGTTGACGTCATACGGAACCTCACGACAACGGCGACGGAAACGGCGACGACGACGCCGGCGGCAGAAATCCGCTTTAGAGTGTCCATATAATTGCTATCGCAATAAAACAAGAAAGAAAAGAAGGGCATCGTAATGAAATACCACATCGTAATAGAATGCCAAGGTATTGACCAAGCGAGACCCGTAGGCAGTGTGCACCTTCCAGAAGCGTGGGGATTCCAACAAAACGGAAGGATTAACTGGTCCGCAGTCAAGATTAGTAAGAGAGAATTAGATCATTGGTGGAAGAAAAGCAAGGAAGAGATTGACCGAACCGGAGTCATTGCATCTTCTTCTTTCTGGGGTTTTACGTGCCAAAACCAGTTCTGATTATGAGGCACACCGTAGTGGAGTGCTCCGGATAAATTTTGACCACCTGGGGTTCTTTAACGTGCACTACAACGCAAGCACACAGGCGTTTTGCAAGTGAAGGTTATGGTACAGTACAGTGATATCGATAGACGTTTTAAACACGAACGTTAAGATCGAGATTAGATAGGCAAAAGGCTAGATGCCCATAGATGTAGTCAGCATCATCATCATCATCATCATTATCATCATCAGCCTATATTTATATCCACTGCAAGAAGAAGGCCTCCCTCTGCGATCTCCAATTACCCCTGTCTTGCACTAGCTGATTCAAACTTGCGCTTGGAAATTACCAAACTTCATCACCCCACCTAGTTTTCTGCCGTGATCAACTGCGCTTCCCTTCTCTTGGTGTCCATTCTGTAACTCTAACGGTGCAACGGTTATCCATCCTGCACATTACATGGCCTGCCCAGCTCCATTTTCCCCTCTTAATGTCAACTAGAATATCAGCTATCCCCGTTTGCTCTCTGATCCACACCGCTCTCTTCCTTTCTCTTAACGTTAGACCCAACATTTTACATTCCATCACTCTTTTTGCGGTCCTTAACTTGTTCTCGAGATTTTTTGTTAATATCCAAGTTTCTGCCCTATATGTTAGCACCAGTAGAATGCAATGATTGTACACTTTTCTTTTCAATGGCTGGTAAGCTCCCAGTCAGGATTTACAATCCTGACTGGGAGCTTACAATCCTAGTCAGGATTTACAATCCTGACTAGGACTCACAATCCGCAGTTAGTAACTACGCGCGGGGGCGCATTGCCTCCGAAGCTCTTCAGATCCTAAGGAAAGCTGGTCGACAGCACTTCGATAGCACCGCGATCATGTGGTTCCCAGCGCACGTCGCCACCCCCACCGACGAGGGCCCCCCTAACTTGAATGAGGTGGCACACCGCTCTGCGCGAGAACTGACTCGCCGCGCAGAGTCTGAGACACCCTCTTCGAGTTCGGACTTCCTGGTGCGAAACACGCGAGAACGCTTAGTAAGCTATAATGATATCACCAAGCACTACCAGTTAGGCAGGAGGATATTGCCCCCACCTCACCCCAAACTGAAACGTTGCCAGGCAGTCGTCTGGCGACAACTGCAGACACACACCTTCCCCAGTCCGGTGCGATTGCAGCACATTTTCCCCACGCAATACCCGAGTGCTATTTGCAAGTTATGTCAGGCAACTAGAGCGACTCTCTCACACATGTTGTGGGAGTGTCCTGTTATAGCAGCGAAAATGGCAGTAGCTCCGGAGGCTCTTGCGTCGAAGTGGGCCGCCGCTCTGCGCAGCTCCAACCTCAAGACACAAGAGTGGGCAGTCCAGTGGGCCCGGGAGGCGGCGACGAGGCAAGGCCTCGAAGTCCCCTCATGGGAGACCTGAGCCCGGGTCGTTAAACTTCACCGGATTTGAATAAAGTTGTTTCCATCCATTCATGCTATAGCTCATAGCACTCGTACCAGAGCCCGTGTTTAAGAGAGAGGGAGAAATGAAAGAAAGGAAAGGCAGGGAGGCTGACCAGAAGAAAAATCCGGTTTGCTACCCTATCCTGTGCTGTAACAGCCGTGATTGTATGCACATGTTCTGTTTTTCTCTCTATATTTCCTTTTTTATCTTCCTAAGCCATCCTCCCCCGCCCGTGCTAAACTGATGTACTGTGTCTACGCTCTCTTAGGGACCGTTTTTTATATTGTGCCAGATGTGACCGAGGGGGGGGGGGGGGGGGCACATCATGTCAACAAAAACAATTTTTACTGGTCTGCAACTTTACACGTTGAGCACTGCGATACCTTTGACTTTTTTCTTCATTTATGCGCAATAAAATGTGAAGCCAGGCTATTTTAGGGACAGCGATATATCCTGAAACATGAAATGTACTGCCTAAGAAAAACCAAGACATCTCAACGGGCACTAGACACAAATGCAACTAAGAAACACACAAATAACGTCAAATAGTGGACGAAAAAAATATGAACGTCACTATATCCGCATTAGCACCAGCAGCATTCTCCCGATCCTGCGAAAATCATCCATTGCGCAGGAGGTGGGAATTCTCAAGCTAAAGAGATCCAAATTATACTGGCTTTATTTTTGTTTATTTCATTTCATTCGCAAGTTTAACCAAGATACCTGTGCACACAATAACAATACGTTCAATGCACTCTACATTTTTTTTTTACATTCGTTGTATATTGTTCTTGCTTTTCAACCAAATTCTGCATTCCCAACAAGATGAACAAAACTTAGTACGCTCGCAACTATGTAGCGTTCAAAAAGCTTTGTGTGGCGGCGTCAAGTCATCCTCTTCTCCATCGTATGCAGAGCGCCACTAGGACAGAACAAAGTTCATGCGGGCGACCGCGTGGTTAAGGAGCGTCTGATAATTGCCGTACACGTTCATATAGAACTCTTCCCTGACAAAGTTAGCGATGTGCGACTTGAAGTTGCTCATGCGGACTTCGTTCAAATCGAGGTTGGCTCCGGGCCTGACACCGATGTTGACGGTTTCCACGAACAGAGTGCGCACGAAGCCCGGTCTGTTCGGAGCTGCTGTAACCTCGAGCCGGCCGGTCGTGTTGTAGACGAGGGCATCGACATCCACAGATTTCACTATGCCCAGCAGGTTGTCTCCCTTGGTCTGCAAATGTGTAAGGTGACAAATTGAATTATTTGCTGATCAATTTATTGTTTCTTTAAACGGACACATTCAAAGTATAAGGATCAAACTAGCAATCAGCTTTCTTGTTTTCTTGATATTTGTCAGTTGCATCGGTTTTGAGTTTAGGATGGCCGGATATTCGGTGGCCTCAATTTTAAGCCTGCGATTGAGACGATCATAGACTTATAATGAAATGTACCACCTCTGCATTGGCTGGTAACAGGGTGGTTGGCAGAATGAACAGCAGTGACGACGATGACAGGACATTACTAATTTCAGCGAAGAACTGACGACTACAAAAGAAGGGAGACGTAAGCGACAAAGGCCGTGTTAACAGCCGCCTTTTCGAAATAGATGGAACCAACGTATTTATATTTGCGCTCAAACGCAACACGCGCGCCGTCTGTTGGGACATTCCTTGTGTTGTACAGTATCCGTAAAGAGGTGTTTAGGAGTGTCAAGTTATGCATTGACCAGCATCGCAACTATTGGTGACAGCGTACTGACAATTTTTATACGTCTCTCCAACAGTACCAGGCCTCATGAACCGAGTCTACTCGCTTTATTCAACTTCTTTCCTTTATTGTAGGCTGTGTTGGCTACATAAACGACAAACGTGAAGAAATAAACGCAACATTCTACTAAGTTTGTTCCTTAATCTCATTCTGCTTTTTGATTCTCACTTTTGTTTATGGTCTGGAAGTATCATCATCATCATGATCCCTGTCATCATTATCCTCATTATCACGGTTATCATTATCCTACTGCATACCCAGTACGAGACGAAGGCCTCTGCCGGAGGTCTCCAGTTACACCTGAACTGCGCCAGTTGATACCATCTTAGCTTTCTTAATTTCATTATACGACTTAGTTCACTGCCGCCCTCAGCAGAATGCTCCCCAGTAAAGAGCCAAACTTAAAATTTTCCATTATTTTTTTGAAAGGTAGACCTCCGAATAAGACAACCGAATATACGTATTTGCTTTCGTACATGACGGCGACTTGTGGAGGGCCCTTAACGCTGCGATATAACAGCTGTAAATGAAGAATACGTTCGAGGGCAACAACATCTTTCAAACAGCAACCTGTTACCGATGTCGTCGGACCGAAGCCATAGGAATGGAAGCTCATGTGAACAAATAGCCAGGAGCGGGGCATTAGTTCCGATAGCGAAATCTCCAGCGCCTTTTCAAACGTCACAATGATTTCGGTATTGAGGACGTATTGATCATTAAAAAGCACGCCACGTCAATGTTAATTGCGCTGAATTAATTACGTCATCATGTGCATAGTCATTGGAGCCATACATACGAACAGTGAAAAATATATTCCAGCTCTGATAGCAAAAAATAAGAAAGAAAAAAGAAAAAAGTGGCATGCTTATGAGTTTTTGCTTACACAGAATAGGCATCCTGTTTTATTAACCATTTTTTCCTGACCTAGAAACTTGCTGTTATTCTGCAGTTGCACATACGCGCGAAGTGCTTTGCAAAATGAAATTGTTTTGGCAGGACGTATCCCTGCTGTTCCCCTTTACTTTTCTGCAATCGTACTATCAAGAACATGGACTACCGGACATAGGACCATTGGCACGGACATGAAGTTATCATAACGAGAGTCGTAATGTTCCTGAAAAATGTGAAAATATGCAGACACAAAACGTCAGTAATAAGAAAAAGTTATAAAAAAGGACCGATGACGACGCTTTACTCGATTTAGAAGTGCAAGAAAAGTAAAAACGAATATGCAAATTTTTACTATTCTCCACCAGATAATTTCTTGTAATATCCTCATTGATCCTGCACATGAAAAAAAGAGAACAAATTCGACATGTATATCATACCACGGTGACAAGTTTAGCGAGGATCTCATCGAAGCGGATTGTGCAGGTGACGCTTGTGTTTCCGGCCACCAGAGCGGGTATGCAGTCACCGACGCGGTGCACAGCCGTGTCGAAGTACTTGATTTCACCTCGCGTCACGTTCACTTTCAGGTCGCGGTTAGTGATGGACGTCTTGTGAACCTGAAATCGCATTAACAGTGGCTTTATTATGGATGCCCGCGTACTTCTTCCGTAGAAATGCTACTTTACAAACACTTGTTAAGTGGTCACTGGTCAGTGTGAGCGTCCGTCACATTCCTTTTAATCTTATCTCGCACCTCCTCAATAAAGTTAAAGTTCGCTTTCAAATACACTAAACCCTACTCTGTTCACAACGGTCACTCATTTGCAGCTGGAAATCCTCTAACTTCATTACCCCATATGCCCTTCTGCCATTCTCTTCGTTATCTTCTTTCCATTGATAGACTTTCTATCCTCACATACCTGATATATCTTCTGTACATTGCGTGCGGCCAGATGTCATGCCGATTTCATGCTGAATGCGCCGGTCCTCGTCAAGTCACCTCAGATAAGCAGTGTTAGACTCTGCCCATCCTTACGAGGGCGGCAGCCTGTATAACGTGTAGCGTTAATGGCTTCTACTCTGCCGTGTAGCAGGTAAAATGTTTGCTTTAGGGATGTAGTTATTGTATGTGCGAATCCCCATACTTAACCCCTTCAGCAACACCATTAACACGCGTTCTAAGCAAGTCCACTTTCTTTTCTTTACTTCAAGTTAAATGACTTCACTTAGATTGCAGTCTAAACCACGCGGCCTTCTAGTGCATAACAAAAATTTCCAATGGGCATCATGAGTGGCTCTTTCAGGATTTCATTTCTCCCACCATTTCCTTCAGCGCTGAAGTTTCATGTCAAGATTTTTTATTAGCCCCACAGTAAAGGTTTTTGCGTGCAAGTACAGTCAGGGTTTACTGTTATCGGGTCAAATTTATTAAGGTCAAAGCTTTCGTCCTGTTAATAATATGTACCTTTTCCCCAGACACGTGTTTTAATAGATCACGGATATTTCAGGAGCTATTTCAGAAACGAGACTGAGTCGCCTGTTAAAGTTTCCATCGGTCCGATCCTTGCGTTTAGCGGAGTTAATATCGTTGGCTATAAACGAGCGCATCGAGACCAGATGGCCAGCTGAGAGTGCACATAAATACAGACACCTATAACATGCCTTGAAATGATAGGGAGGCAATGGAGCTGACGGGAACAAGCCAGGTGTTTCCCTAATGAGCACGGGCATCCTTTGCAGCAAGACAACGTCCATGAACTCATTCGCTTGGTTGACACTGCTTGAGCCTCCTGTGGGAAAAATTGGACGCATGACATTTAAGATGACAAAGTTCGCGGTTCGTGATGAATAATAATCTGAATGCTAGCTAAAGCAACGTGGCGTGCAACGCTAAGTTTGTCATCACCTACCTAGGTCTATACGCTGGCACTTGCCTGAATTTTTCGTATTGATACAACAATAACTGCAGAGTGCGTGCTTCGCGCTAACTTGCACATAGATTGCACCTACACGTGTAAAACGAGGCAACGCATTTTAGCTTTTGTGTGTGCCATCTGATGCGTTTCATTTGTCCGTTCACTGCGACAGCGGTTAAACGCTCCGAACTCGGTTTGCTGCGACCATTCGAGAGGCTTTGAGATGCGCATGGCATCGTCGTCAGGTGATCTACTCACTGTAACATTCACCTCCTCGTGACAAAAATACTTTGCACACCATCCACCACCGCTGGGTTTCGACCGCCCGCCAGGGAAACAATGCGCACTAGGGAGATAGTAGATCTAACCACAGAGTTAATGCACATACTTTTTTTCACGGTAGTTATTACACAGCACAAGTACCTTTTGTAGACAGCATCCACAGAGAAACAGGTTAATGCGTCTTTCAGTCTCTACTACTTGCAAGGCCAACACAAGCACCCTACAAAGAGTCGCACGTAAGTTCTTATTCATCCTTGAGATACGCTGCTTAGGCAAGAGTCAGCCTTTGCAGAAAATACTGGACTGGTGGTGACGATAAACACCTTCCGAATATAAAAATACCACTGTTGACTAAGTTCAGTTTGATAATATACGTCCTTTAGACCATAATTTGACGGAGGTTACTGACTGAGGATATTACTGGTTCGGCTGTACAACATGCGGGTTTTCCACAGTGAGGTATCGCACATCATTTGCGCTCTGTTATCTGCGCAGGGTACTGCGTGCCACACCAACTCGGAGAGTGCGTGTTTCTTAAAAAAAAAAAAAAAAACCTTCGCAAGAATAAATGTCTACGCGGGCCGTTCTGAACATTGACCCGCCAGTGCACGCTAGGCGGAGTATTATAATTTATTTATTTATTTATTTATTTATTTATTTATTTATTTATTTATTTATTTATTTATTTATTTATTTATTTATTTATTTATTTATTTATTTATTTATTTATTACTGTGGACTATTTCTGTAGCTTCCACGGAACAAGCAGTTCAAAGAACAAGCACTTCCTGGAATTATTCCCGCGTTCTCTGTGAAAGCTTGCTGCTTTTGCGGTCAATGAATCCAGAGGCTGACAAATCGCCGAAGCTGGCTAATACTGTTGGTTGGCAGTGTGTAAGGCAAGGTTTAAGAAATTGGTTGATACCGAGGAATTTCTCATATAGCTGTGGTTGAGCGTTTCCGGCTTTTCTTTTTATAATAATAAAAGTACCCTCTCTTCTCCGTTTCCGATCCTAAGTTAAGAGAATGCTCTCTCGACGTGCCGAATATTAGCGTCATTTGCCTCCGAACAAGAACTCTGTTTGTCAAACGATGGAAGCCCCACCTTTCTGCGTGGAACTCTCTACAGTAGCTGCCTTGACCTCATTTTTGTTTCGTGCTCCTTCACCAGAAAGGTTAGGTGGTTTTCAGGTATTGAAACGCAGGGAAGTGACCACCTCCCCGCAATATCTTAGGATTGAACGACTGACAGACTCCAAGTTACCCGGCGTCAACCAATGTATCGACTGACCGATGTTCAAATCAATTGTGGAAGACGGCTGTCGTGAAGGCTTGTCCTCTAGCCTAGAGGACACTATAAAGGGTGCCCTAGAAGCTGCCACGCGTTCGCTTTCGAGAATGTCTACACGCACCGAATGTTACATTGAGCTGGAGAAGCTTCGTGCAATTCGTCGCCGTGCAGAGCGAAGATACAGACGTACAAAGTCTGTACATGACTTGAAGTTGGCCAGAATAACTCAAGAAAAATTAAGCCTCGCATGGGCAAACTCACGTCGCAAAGAGGGATGTCGTTCTGCGACTCCTTGCATCCAAGAAACACTCTGTCTCACATATGGAGAACTGTTCGTGGACTCCGTGGAACCCCTCAATAGCGCCACCCTTTCATGTCTTTGGCCCTTCACCAACAATGCAGAGAGATTAATGTCGCTGACGATTTCTGCAGGAGGATTGCTGGCGAAACAAGATTCACCGGAACATCGACGGTCGACCACTCACCGATTTCACACGACCACCACATGGACAGTTCTTTCACTGTGGACGAACTTGAAGCTGCAGTTGGCTTGTGCAAACGCTCATCATCGCCAGGACCCGACGGTATAACCTACCGTGCCCTCTGCAATCTTGGCGAAGATGACTCTGGAAGTGCTTTTGCTCTTGTTCAACAGCTCCAGGCAGACAGGTACGGTTCCCCAGGAATGGAAGACCAGTCGCCTAATTCCACTGCTCAAGCCTGGCAAGTCGGCTGTAGACATTGCATCATACCGACCGACTGCCCTTGCCAGCTGCATCGGCAAACTAATGGAGAGGATGGTTCTAGCACGAGTAGAATGGTACCTTGAATACCTCGAACATTACCAGGTATATCCAGACACAATGGCCGGTTACAGGCGTGGCCGTTCTTCCATAGATAACGTTATCGACTTGGTGACGTACGTCGAGCACCACAAGTCCTGTAAACGATTATCTGCTGCCCTGTTTCTGGATGTTAAAGGAGCGTATGATAACGTAACACACGAAGCGATCTTCAGCACATTTGTGACTGTATGACTTGGCGGCAAGATCTATTTCTGGATTAGCAGCTACCTACGAAGACATCCATTTTCATACTTACTGAGGATGGCCCAACCTCCCAGCATTACAGCAACCTTGGGGTCCCTCCAGGTGGAGTACTGAGCCCAACGCTATTCAATCTAACGCTCATTGGACTCGCCGACATCCTTACATGAACCATTAGGCTCTCCGTCTATGCCGACGACATTTGTATTTGGACGTCGGGCGTGACACGAGTTAAAGGCAGGCACTTTAACATCATCCTACCTTCGAGAACAAGGACTTCAATTGTGACGTGATAAGTGTACAGTGGTGGCATTTCCCAGGAAACCAATGTCTCCATATGTGATATCCGTAGACGGACAGCTGATCTGGTACAGCACAAGTCAGAGATTTTGGGGGTGGTTATTGACAGAAATCTCTCCTGCACCCCTCATGTGAATTATGTGAGAAAACGTCTGACGGGAATTTGCCATATGTTTAAGTTCCTAGAAGGAAAGACCTGGGGAGTGTCAGTACAATCTATGCTGCAACTGTACAGGGTCCTCTTTATTGGATTTCTGCTGTACAGCCTACCGGTCATCTCTAACAACTGCAGAACAAACCTGAATATACGTAATCGAAGGCATCCAAGCCCAAGCCCTCAAGGTATGCCTTGGCCTACCGGGGCGTGCGTCAACGACAGAAGTTATTGCAGTCGCTCAAGATTACGCTAATAAATAGAACGCATATTGCCATTGAAACAATGCGTGTGCACATACGACACTTCGCCCGGACACCTACATATCACCTTGCAAGCCTCCCTGTAGAAAGGCCCCACACGACATTCAGTGCAACTGTTTTCGCGCATCGTGCCTGTCTTACGTCAAGGTACGCACCTGCGGCAAAACCTTCGATTCCTCCATGGTGTGTGAGCCTTACTCAAGTGAACATCACAATCCCAGGACTTCAGAAAAAGTCTGACTTACCGCCATCTGCACTGAAGCAAATTTGTTTACTCCTCCTGTATGAGAAATACAGTGACTACCACACACGTATATACTGACGGCTCAACTACACCAACCTGTTCCGGTGGAGCTGTAATTATTCCAACAACGGGAATAACTCAGTGGCTCAAGACTTCCCATATCACTACGTCTGCAGGTGCAGAGCTCGCGGCTCTCCGCGGTGCGCTTCATGTTATAGATACAGAGAGTCCTGGAAAATGGGTAGTCTTCTGCGATTCAAGGCCAGCCTTACAATGTGTATAGTCGTTTGTCCGACATGGAACTCACGATCAGCTGACGCGGGAAATTGTGGAACTTATTCATCACTTGAGGGAAAAAAGGCCATTATATCTCTTTTCAGTGTATACTAGGCCATTGCGGTATCATGGAAATGATGGCGCAGATAAGGCAGCTCGCACGTCAAACCAAAACCGCCACGTCCCCGTTCTTCTTTTAAGGACCGACGCTGCGAGACAACTTCGCATTTTAGCACGCACACTCTCGTTAGCTGAGAGGAATACTGTACATACAAGGCGCACCAGACTGCACAGACTAAATCCTTCACTGCAACTCGGACCTCCGGTCGGACTGCACAGACGCGAGGCGTCTCTTCTGTGTCGGTTGTGGTTGGGAGTTGCCTTTACTAAAGCTTATTCGACACTAATTGGAATGGCTTACAGTACTGGATGTGATGTCTGCGGATGCGAGGAGAACATTGACCACTTATTGTGCCGCTGTCCTCAATTTGAAACAGAAAGACAATCTATGACTAACGCATTCAGGAAACTAGATGATCGCCCTATGAGTGAACAGATTATACTACAACACCGTCCCCACCGATCATCGGCTCAGAAGGCAGTGAATGCACTTTTGTGCTTTCTGAGAGCGTCTGGTTTGTACGAGCGCCTTTGACTCTGCAGTATGGTCCGTGCGCGTCTCCATGCCCCAACCCGCTCTCTCTCCCTTCTTTCTCTTCCCTTCTCCCTTCCCCCAGCGTAGGGTAGCCAACCGCACTCTTGACTGGTTAACATCCCTGCCTGCCTTATATCCCTCCCTCACTATCTCGACGTCTACACTTGAAACAGGTAAAACAAGGAGGTTAAGGGCCGCGGTACTCAATGTTGGCCAATCAATCCAATGTGATCGTCAAGAGACAACCAGCACCAAGTTTTCAAGAACAGCGTATAGTGCAGATAGTCACGCAGCTCTTGCTGCAGGGCTTGGATCGCGTCAGCGCCACAAACAGCGACTTTGCCGATCCTCTTGTAGATCGAGAAGCCACGCGGCATTTCAGACTTCACATTTAGATCAATGATACGCAGGTTAAACCAGAAGGACGTGAGTGCCACCGTGTGCCCCATGCTGCCTCAAACGTTCCTTACGACACTGCCATTCCACGTTTGTGCCAAAACTTTACAGTAC
Source organism: Dermacentor silvarum (assembly GCF_013339745.2). Taxonomy (NCBI): domain Eukaryota; kingdom Metazoa; phylum Arthropoda; class Arachnida; order Ixodida; family Ixodidae; genus Dermacentor; species Dermacentor silvarum. The sequence goes on along the minus strand of NC_051155.1, from coordinate 161,268,417 downwards.
GACTAAAATGTCATGGCGAGTTCGGACCGTTCTTTTTTTAAAATGCGAAGCATTTCTTTCCGGCGGCTCTGTCCGTCCGTCCCGCGTCCAACACCCCCACAGCATATGCGCGTACCCTCCCCCCCTCTCTCTCCTCTCCTACGCTCCCCCCTTTCTGTCCTCTAGGAATCTTGTACGGAGCGGCGCCCGCGTGCCACACCCCACACCCCACAGCGCATGCGCGTCCCCTACCCATCTCTTTCCTCTCCTACGCCCCCCCCCCCTTTTTCTCCTCTAGGAATTCTCTATGGAGCGGCGCCCGCGTGCCACACCCCCACAGCGCAGGTGCATGCCCTCCCCCTCTCTCTCCTCTCCTACGCTCCCCCCTTTCTCTCCTCTAGGAATCCGGAGCGGCGCGCACGACAGGTGGGGTGACAGCTGCATACTCCGCTGGGGGCGCCACGGTAGTTCCGCGGTGTGAAAATGACGGAGCGCGCGCTCCTCATTCTCTCTCCTGTGCAACGCCACGATGAGCGCTCGGGCCTTTGCCGCGAAACCATCTCCCGCTCAAGCTAACCATCTACCCGCTGCTTCGCATCCACACATGGTTCCCTTTAGCGGGAGATGGGGTAATTTTTTTTCGTCCACAAGGTCCAGCATGACGGCAACATCATTGCAGCAGCCTCGACCCTCCTCAGTCCATTCCTAGAAGATCTCTCCTAGCTGCATCACAAGCAAAGAGCAGACAAAACAAAAGAGCAGACATCGCACACAAGCGTGTCCTCCGATTCTAGCTGTTTCAATATTGTGCTAACCGAGTCCAGCCGTTCCCTCACCAATTTCATCTTAATCAGGAGGTCATGCTTTTCTTCACTGACATAACCACAGGCTCCAGCTTCTTGAATTTTAACTCGATACCGTTAAGGGCCCCGTGTCGCAGAAAATCCGGCGTCGGCGTAAGCATCAGCCTCCGGGGGAAATAATTAAAGCCGAACCTCACCATCCCGAACCACTCCGACTGGATGGGCCTTCGCGTGGCGGAAGGGGTCAGTGAACGAAAATTGAATTTCTCAAAGTAAAATTCGTCAGAAAAATCTAAAGTATGACTTAACCACAACCTAAAGACGTGGTAGCGTCGATTATAATTTGAATATACGAGAAAAAAGCCTGATAAGCAGCCAGGAATCTTTGAATGCTATCGCGTTCCACTCTTAGAGGCGAAGCTTAAGCGTCCTCCAATTTTGATGGTGTTTCGCTGTGCTTTGATTCTAGGCAACATTGAGGGTAATGTTGAAAACCTAGCCTTTCTACATTTTGATCGGGCCCCATGTCGCAGAAAATACGATGTCGTTGTCGGCGTCAACGGCATCCAATAACGCTGTCGCGTTCCACTCTTAAAGGCGAAGCTTAAGCGTACTCCAAGTTTTTTTCGCCCTTCGCGTCACCACTTTTCCCGAAGGCAAGAATGAAGTGTGAAGTAGTCAAGCACATCAGTGTACTTGACTCAGTGCTTGACTACATCACACTAGCAAGTGTGAACACATTTCACGCAGTGACGCGTAGAAAGAGAACCACCTGCTAGAGCAAACAGTGGTCGGTAACGTTCAAGTACCTCAGTTACTCCTGTACCAGGTGGTTCCTGTACCCGAACTTTTTCGGTTAAACCCGAAATTCGGCAAATAAGTTCATCAGAACTTTATCGGTTACAGCTGAACCCAAGCCATAGCATGAAAGTGAAACGTGTATTCTAAGAAGCAGTGGCACCTTCGTTGCACATGCACAAATGCAAGTACATACATGTGCGCAGTCTTTTATTAATTGCACTTTCACTCGGAGAACGAAGCATAGCAAGCACTTCAGGCCTGTGCTGCTGCGCAGCGTAAGCAGCACCCCGGAGGTTAGTCCAGGTGTCATAGGCACAGGCGCCACATGTTCAAAGGTGAGTAGAAGTGCAAAAACTGGCGTCAGCCGGCGCGGCGCCACCGAACGGTGACGGTGGTCGGGAATCACGTACCTTCGAAGCACCACGAACGCTGTTGTCCGCAGATGCCGATTAAGACCGCAAGACACTCATAAGAACTAGCATCTTTACTAGCCTTATATGTGCTCAGGCTGCCAGCCATGTCGTCTACGAAATTACTCCATGATAGAAGAAATGATACCGGAATGTCATTATTGCAACAAATATATGTCACGAAGAACACAATAACGCCTTAATAAAGCGAACCTTTCTATGCCTATTTTTCTAATAATCAATTAGGCACAGAAAGGCAAAACATCGTCATCTCGGGGATTTGAGTGATGATGATTGCATGACGTACAGTGCTCAGCGATTGAAAAGACAGCATGGCGGCCGGCGCTTTTTGCGCCACCGGTGATCCCTGGGTGATCGCTGAGGGGCCCGAATGCAGTTACGATGCATCAAAAAGATTCTCGCTTTCATGTGACACAAAAACGCATCATCTCAGTGTCCCTAGTGGCCACCGGTGACGCAAGAACAAGCTGGCCGATATGTTGTACGGGTATCGCGTTTCAATCGCTGAAAATAAATCCATGCGTACACACATGGGATTGATTTTCGGTGGAGTCCGGCATAAAACACTTTCGTGTTGAAAAAGGGTACAGGCGGTGCTGCAAAAGGATGTGAACGTAATAATTTTGATGCATTTATATAAATAACTTGCCTTTAGGTGGTGATGTGTCTCTCTCCAACAGTCCCAGGAAATCTTGCACGCTTTCTTGGTATCTGTTCCTGTCGTCAGCCTCTGCGTGACCTATACGTGTCCACGCGGTTTGTCAGTCAGTATGCATTTATGAACATTCCTAATCTACAGCGAGCTTCCAACACACCAAATTCCAAGGCCGCAGATGTAGAAGTTCCGTGAAAAATAAAAGTACAGCTTCAATAAGCCAATGTGGCTGCTTGTCTTCATTGCAAATATAAAAATTTCAGGTACACTTCAGTAAGAAAATATATGTACCTGCACGCTTGTTCTGAACAATATATTCTTCTGTAAACCTATATGAGTTAAAATGTTTAACGGCTCACTAACTTTGATCCATAGTGGATTCCTAGCATGTTTCCTTACGTTTTATTAAAGACACGCGCTGAAGGCCGGGCGCTGTGTTCGAAGTGTAGAAATAAGGGAGGACTGGAGTGATATTCCGCTATGATGAAACAGACGAAGGCAGTCAAAATGTGGTCGAAGTCTGGCAGTTGATACGTCTGGTTTGGTATCAGAAGTGGTTATCGTTTTTGGTATGATCTCAGGTCAGACACAGAACCCGAGTTCTACTGAGAGGTCATGGACTGGAAATGCATCGGCAGAGCTCTCGCTAACTCTTCTGATAGAATATTTTCGTGAGCGCTACATCCATAGAGTGGTTCACGTGGACCTAAGGTTTCATGAGCTTCATAAGCATTGAATCAAATTACCCTTTACTTACTAAGAATTTCGGAAGAAATCTGCCCTAATGGCTCTTATGAAACATCTACTTGCTTCTACACCTTCACATTTCAAGTGCACATTATGAACGTCAACACGAAACCAAATTAAGAGAAAGCGTTAGGGAAAGATGGACACACGTCAGAAAATGGGCAAGTCCATTATATTTTAAGTGGTTCATTTTTGTCATGGTCTTCGCTAATAATAACCATAACCTTCATGTCCAGCTTTTATTACTACTGGGTACATTGAAGCCAGTAGTATACGTCACTTGTATTCAATTTCATACATAGCGCTTAACTGTAGGGAACCGTCAATACAACGAAAGCATTCGCGTTTGTACATGATCATATGTGCGTACATCGTTTGTTGGTGCGCTCGTGTTCTACGCATTTAACCAGACAAACAGAAAGTAGCCTAGTATTTTCTTCTGGAGAAAATATTTGCTCAAAAGAAATGGTACCATTGTTATTATTTTTTTTCTTGAGCGCAGGCTGAACTTCTGTTTCTTTACACGCGTTAAACAGTCATGATAAAACGAGAGTTCCCATTTCAGCTACCACCGCCTCGAATAAAACCATTTATTAGCCGTGAAAGAGAGCAACTGTATGTTTTGTGTAGAAGCACATCGCATAAAGGGATGGGCCCAATAAGGCCTGCAGCGGGCAAAACTTTTTTTTTACGTGGATAAAAAAGAGATCGTGCAACACTCACCGAAGTACGCAATGACACAGAGCAGCGCAAAAAAATGCTTCATTATTTTGTCGTTGTTGTTGTTGTTTTCTAGTTCTTTACTGAAAAGAGAAGAAAGAAAACAAATAGTTTTCAGATCAAGAGTCGGTAGCATTACAATGTATGTGAGCGAACGTTGTATATTTAGAAAATAACGTTTTTTTTTAAGTATGACACCTAACCATACGGCACATAACCAACTCTCCCAGATTACCGTCCTTCAACATAACCAATTTGTCGCGTTTCTACGACAGAAGAGACTGAAACTGAGGCCACCTTGGCCGAGACCTTTTTCGTTTGCTACAAGGAGGGAGGGAGGTAGATTTGGTAGTTGCGCCACATCTGTTGGAAGAAAACATCTCCTTGAACATGACTCTTTTGAGATATACTTTCCATTCGAGGTTTCCGCTTTCCGGTATCTTATTTATTCTTTCTTATTCACGACCGGTCTAATCTTGTCTCTTTAGAACGAAGAAGAGAGAGAGAGAGAAGGAAGGGGGAAACCTCCCTACCATTCCCTCTTCATTTCTCTTTCTCTCTTCTTCGTCACCCTACCACCGAATTTCTGTATTGGCGAGCAGAATAACTATACTGCGTTGTGGAAAATACAGCGGGCTGTTCGTCCAGGGTATGCATGTATGTCCAGGGTATAAATAGCCAAGACAGATTAGCGTGACAAAAGTGCTAATGTCGGGTCACATTCGCCGTAATGTTTTGTCATCGTTAAAGCAAAATACTATTAATGCTATCGAGAGAAAAAATTCAGATAAGAAAAGTACTATTGCTAACGTAAGGGAGGTGTAAAGAGAGAGAGAGAGAGAGAGAGAAATGTAAAGGGATAGGTAGGGATGTTAACCAAGGGAGTGCCCGGTTGGCTACCCTACGCTTGGGAAGGGAAAAAGGGAAGGGCGGTGTAGTGCATATACTATAGTTATGCACTATAGTTTTCGGAATGCGCACCCTGTAAGAACGTTCAAATATTACGCTACACAAGCATGTCACTTGCAATCAGAAGTAGGCGCTGTGGTTAAGTGTGGCCGTTGGCCATGTCATGCTCAATACGCCTGATGTCGTCTTACATCGACGCTAGCAGCATTTGGCTCGGTCACACTTTGAATGAGAGACTTTCCAATACACCGAGTATGTACAGAGAGAACCTCCATAATAGTGTACAGGGTATAATTCACTTATCCGCCTTGAGCGAGACCACCACGGTGTGCGTCGCGTGGCAGTGTATGCGCTTTTGCTTCACACCGGGCAAATTGCAAGCCAACAGAATGATTTAGCGCAATGGAATTTTGCTAATGTGTACTCTCGGGAGGTACAATGCGCACTGCGACAATTGCTTACGGGAAAGGCAACCAGTAGCAACTCGTGTGTCGCGGATTGCTCCGGCAAGTTTGCAGTTATGCAATCGTTTTGTTAAGCAAATGCACTAGTCTCCGCAAACTCTTTAACTCTTACGCAACCTTGCCAGCCTTTGGTGGCTATAGCGTATACGTATCGGGGTAACTTGTAACACCTGGGTAACGCCTGGACAAAAAAGCAGCTATCAGAAACACCGAACGCTCACGACCGCATATCTGCCAGCAACAATTTTGGTTACGTTATTGTGACGCCCCATCACACTATCACCGAATTTCTGTATTGGCGAGCAGAGTAACTACTGCGTTGTGGAAAGTACAGCGGGCTGTTTGTCCAGGGTATGTAACAGGGCCTTATGACGCATCGGTTCAGCAAAATCTTGTCATGTATCACGTATTTTACCAAATAACAAGAATAAGGCGGGTTTCGGAAAGTTGGTATACTATGGATTCCACTACAGTTAAATGATTAAGATTACAATAAAACAAAAATCTGGCCGCAATACTCGCAGACAAATGCGTAGGCTCGTCCGATCATGATACCACAATGAGGCGGCCACGGCTCTCCAGTGGTGAGCTTACCCTTTTCCACCAAAAGCTTGTGAACACTAGAACTTCCAAACCTATACGACCTCTTCTTTTCCACCGCATAGCCGTCACTATACAAGATAAGGCGAGCCGTCTGCGGGCCGCTAGTAGGCGCATTAGGTTTATGCTGTCCTTAAGTGTGTTAGTGGCAATGTAGCTCTCGTTTCGTCGGCTTGGCAGTTATATGCTGTGGCACTGCCGGCCGAATGCCAGTATAGTTAATACTAGTTGCCCTACTTTGAAAATATGCAGCGCATGAGAAATGAACGCAGAAAGAAACAAGAAAGACGCCACTGCACTTTTCAGGGGTGCGGCGAAAATTTACGAAGGCCATGGCATTGCGAACTAGGCGTCATGCACTGTTCTTTGAACCCACTGATGCGCTGTTTAGTTCGTCGTTTACTTAAAGGTCTGCCGTTGTATCAGAATGGAAATGCCAAACAATCAGCTTTTTTGTCCTGCTTTTATGTATATATATATATATATAGCACTGTATTTACCATATACAGTGCTCCTAGCACGTACATTGAGTTGTAGCACTGAATCGTGATCTGGAATTTCTTAAGCCGCGAATGCCAGTCAAACATTGAAAATTGAACTTCCTGTCTTCTGCTAAACAGCCATAGGGTTCACTTATCCGCTGCAGCGGATGTTCGCCCAACGCTAATTAATTCACGACGCACGCGCACTCTCGCCCCGATACTAAGGGAGCGGGACGTGAGCATGCACAATATACAAGACATGAAGGGGGCAAACAAACTCACGCAACCCAACCGAGGCCTCTGCCGACTGTCGCAGTCTGTCACTGATATAGCACTGAGGGACCGAGAGACAGACGTGCGCGATTTCATGACGTCACCTCCTTTTCCCTCCTTTCTTCGCTTTCTGAACTTTTATCTCGATCGCGCGTTTTCCCGCCTCAAGCGTCGGGTTTCGTCCAAAGGGTTTGGTGAAGACGACGAAGGCCACGACGTTGCAGTCTAGGCGTCGCACGCTTATTTTTCCACACCCACACTTAAATGAGCCGCTATTTAGTTGCTCGGTTACGTTAAATTCGTGCATCGTCCCTCGTCCATGCAAGAGACAAATACACCGCGCTGAAGTAAGTATGTAGTACTGGCGCTCTCTATGACTGCTGCAATAAATCACTGACGGCTACGGCTCTCTAGCTTTAGGAAAGTGAGTTTGTTAAGTATTCTACGGCGTAGAGAGACTTTTTTATTGCCTAATAAATACGTAGGCATCAACGCGTTGACTACTTAAGCGCTTTGGAGCGCTTCTAATTGCACTAAGAGCTTCGCTGTAAGCAGATTACACTGTGCAATGAGAAGTCCAGTTAAGGAGCATGGAGCTCACGCTAAAATAGTGCAACAGCAGTGTGACGACAGCTTCAGGCCGTGCATGGAAAACAACCAAGATAGCAAGCGAAAAAAAAAGTTAAGTCCAGAAGCAAAAGTAACATGTAATACGTGGCTTGTGCAAGAATGTTAGCTTGGTAAGATGAAAGCTTTGTCTGTGCTTGTAATAAAGGCCTGTCCATCTGACATCTTTACCTGCGTTTCATATTTTACTTTGTTCGCCGCGTTAGTCTATTAGGTGATTTCTGACGGACTTGGGTTAACGCGTCATAATTTTTATTTTCATTTTAGCACGCCGATCGGTCGTCACACACCACCTACTACATCTGTTGTCATTGCAGCCAGCGGTCATAGCTTAGCAAAACACAGATAATCTCGGTAGAACTGAACGGATAAAGCCGTACGGTCCATTAGCCAGATTCTTGATTCTACTCGTGTATGTTGAGTCTTTCGCAGCCTTTCTTTTCCTAAATTTGCAAAACATGAATGAGAAAGATTGCTGTGGTTGGTACAAAGATACACAACTTGACACATAATTAGGACCTGGAGTATAGCGTAAATCGTGATGCGTGGCATAGCGCGGACAACGTGTTCAGTACCACGATCTCAGTCGCTTTTTCCAGAACGCGAAAAAAAGGAATGGAAGAAAACAACAAAACAGTTAATTCCTTCAGTCATGAAGTGCGATGAACTGTGAGTAGATCTTTCCATGTTCCATTCTTTTGTTCCTTATCGCCTGAGACTCAACTGAAAGTAAGTCGAGGAAACACGATGACGCTTTGCAAATGTTCTAATGAGTGTTTAAAAATACAAAGAAAAAATATCCGTCTATTGTACGTACAGTCAGATATACTGCAGAAGGTTTGAAACTGAGTGGCGACTTGGGCGAGCTGGTTATGCATTGCGAAATAGTTTTCTCATTATGTCCGCGTCAGTAGTAATTGAGATCGCTGGGAGATGCCTTCGTCCTGCAGTGATGATTATGATGCCTATATATGTCAGCGCAATAAACATTTCGCAATAAAAACTCATGTTGTAGGTACATTACAAGAATACGAGAATACCAGAATTGTGCGAAAAGGCAGGATAACAAAAGACAACACAGCACAGACTAACAGCAACTTTATTGGAAAATACGCATGCGCGTATAGAAAGAACTAAAACCACAAGCAAAAGTTCAATATTGGCTGCAGGCATTACGGGAAAAGCCCCATTCGGCAGAACCCATCTCACAATGACTGTCGATGGTAATGCGTTTAGCACTGAGTAAATTTTGCGACAGAACGTACTGCCGTCATCGAAACGAGTTACGTATGAGGCGTGTACTGCAGCGGAACTCCTCTATCGCGCTTCCTTTAGAGCACTCCACGCCATCTGGTGGCGGCGCCGCGAAGACTACGCATGGCTTCCGAAATGCTTGGCGCACCGGTGCGCGCGAATGCTGAGGAATGCACCATGCGGCAGCCCGGCTGCGTGTTTCTGTTTGCGCCCAAGCCCATTGCTCGACCGCTGGCGCCACCATGTGCCGCTCGCCCGTACCATGTTTCTAGCCGCCACCGTTGGAACGGAAAACACGCTGGGCTGGTGGTGACTAGGCACGACTGTGGCTGCTGTTAAGGGATCGATGGTATTCCTAAATAAACGCATCACTGTTTTGATGATCCAAATATAATCTCACTATCAGGGAGGGAGCAGTCTACCTGACTGGAACAGTATTTTTTTATTTGGGGTGTTGCTACACTGCGCTCCGCAACACCCCAACGACCGTCACTTCGCGTCGGCGCCCGGCACCGCGGCTTCCGCCACAGCACCGGTGTTCAACCGACCGCGCCGACAAACAGAGAGGGGAAAAAAGCGTGATACCAAGAAAAAAAATTTCTAGCCAAGGATTTGAACCCGCGTACGCCTGCTCTCAAAGCGAGCGTCGTAACCACTAGGCCATACAGCCACTTTTTTTTCTTTATTACATGGGAGCAGAATCTTCAGAAACACAAGAAACAAGGCGCTACAGGTACATATTCAAAAGTCAGGCAAGCATGTGCACGCGTCCAATAAAGGCATCCAGTCCGGCGCTGTTTCTTGAGCAGCATACACACTACGAACGTAGGCAGCAGATTTCCGAAAAAAACGACCGAGTGCTTCGCGGTGGTTCAGCGTGTCTGTCACCCATTCTACTGCGCCAAAGATTATGTAGACCAAGTACTTTGAACATGTCATATGGTGGGTCACAGGGATCTTTAAAAGGTAAGAAACGAATTGTGTATAGTGTGATGTCTAAATATTTTTTAAGTGTTCTTTGGAGAATGTCCCAGAGAACACGGCATCCCTACAATCGACAAAACAGTGATCAATCGTTTCATCATGTGGAAACAAACCAGGTTTTGACAGGAATGGTTGCCGAATCTAAGTTAAAGAAAAAAAGTTTTGATCCCTAGAGGAATGATCATTCGACGGACACGTTTAAGTACATCTAAGTAGCAACATTCCAAATAAGGCGCACGATAATGGGGAACAGGAAACAATGTGTCTATCAGTGCAGCAGAATTTTACTTACGGGATGCAGTGTAAATATGATCTAAGCTGAAGCTAGCTTTAAGAAAGTGAAAGCCTTGAACAACCTCTTTTAAGAAGCCCCAAGGAGCAGGTGGTACATCTCTGACAGTTGACGGCACAACTATTTCTGGAAGGGAATTCATTAATCGAAGTTGTAACATTTCTCATAGAAAAGGACTGTTTACATCACGAAATATGAATAACCGGGAGACAAGTTGCCTAACAAAAAGGTGAACTGGGCCAAGACGACCACTCTCAAGAGGAAGAAAAAGGTTATCATGCCGCATGGCGTCAACACGTGAGCTCCATAGATAGGTGAGCTCACGTGTATGTATGGAGCTCACATACGTGAACTCCATACATACACGATGGAAAGCTTGCAACCTAGGTCGCGAGCAGTGCAATACCTGCAGGACATACATAAGTCGAGCTGCTAGAAACAGATTGCAAGCTTCAGCTCGGATAAATATGGACAACTGCCACCCCTGCCAGTTGTTAACATTACGTTGTACTTTTGCAACTTCCGCTGACCAGTGTGGATTTCTGTGGCGATATTGAGAGAGGGGTACACCTAAGTACTTAAAGTCTTGCCTCCACTGAATACCTGCGAAGTGAGTTGGCATTGTACACCATAGACCGAACGAAAATCCTGAACTCTTCTCAAAGTTCACCGCGAACTGCCGGTTGCCAAAACAAACCGACACCAAACAATGATCACTGAAGAACACAGGGTGCACACTGTAGCCGTATAGTCTAGGGAGTATAGGTAAAGATACAGAAATCCGATAAAGCCTTGCATGAGATGTACCTTAAAAATGTGTGTAGCGAAAAGAGACTTTTTCATGACCCCCTACATCAACAAGCTCTTAGTCAGATGTCATGGCATTAAAAACGTCAACACTGGTATCATGGCGTTGCCTTGTAGACGACCGATCCTGACCACTACACACACAAAGTCACCTAAGACAACCAATACACGGTCATTGCGTAAGTGCTGGTTGAATGAGAGAAGCATTTCCGTAGCAACTAAAAAAGGCAAAAGTAATCCCGATTCACAAAAATGCGGACGGAACCAGTCCTTCTAACGATTGACAAATCTCCATTATGCTCCTTTTCAGTAAGGTGGTAGAAAAATGCATAGAAAAACGGTTAAATAAATATCTATCTAAATTTAATACCGGGTGTTCAAAATAAGTTTTATGGAATTTTTAAAAATCGGCTGTGGCAGGTAGCATAATTCTTATCGTAGAGCTGGGTTATTCGAAAAGGCAGTAATTAGTAGCCGGAGAAACATAAACAAATAATCAACCAATTAACAAAAATTGACTAATTAACTTCTTAGTTAATTACTTTACGACACATATTGCAATTTACGAATTGTAGCCGGTGAGTTTGCAAGACGTATCCACTTGAAATGAATTTCCGGGATGACACCAGTTTCGAGATATTATTTCCCAAAGAGCGGGACGAAATACATGGGCATTCTAGTTACTTTTGTGCTTCAATGTATAAAACAGCATTTAGGCAAAAAGGTAAGTGGAACAACAGTGCATTTTTACGGCAAGTTTGATGGCGCATATCTCCAAACTGGTGTCACTCTGGAAATTCACTCCAAGTGGATACGCCCGACAAGCTCACCAGCTAGAATTCGTAAATTGCAATATGTGTAGTAAAGTAATTAACTAAGAAGATAAGCTCACATCGCTAATTGGCTGCGTAGCACAGCTCGTGAAATAAGAATAACGCTGAAAACGCTACATTATTTTACGACCCCAACATTGCTAACGGTTTATTTTGCTTTTGTTCACAGTCATTTTACCTACTGTATTGTGACATGGGGTGGTACATTTCCTGCACACATTACCCCATTACAATACATACAAAATCAAGCAATCAGGATTCTCACCTTCAGTTCATTTCATTGCCGTGCCTCTCAACTACTTCGCAATTACTGAAAGATAACGATTGCTGATCTGTACGAATTTCATCTTGTTATCATTTTGAATCAATCTCTTAATAACCTCTTGCTATGTAAAATATTAAGCATATTCAAACTTGTTAACGGTAATACAACTAGATTTGCTTTCAACCATAATTTGCTTTTACCTTTAATTGGAACTAATTACGGCAGACAAACAATATCCTTTTCGAGCATATCATTTTGGAATCGCCTCCTGACTCCCATCAAACAAACCACTTCGTTATCTCAGTTTAAAAGCAAAGCTTTTTTTAACAGATGGTTGATTTCTTTCTTCTCACATTACTTCCTCTGAGACCTCCTTCTGTATCTTCATTTATGTAACAGATTTTGTAGCTGAATAAAATATTCTGATTCTGATTCATATAGCTGTCTACTAATATGCTATCGCAAGCCGTGCTTCGCCTTTCGAGCGAAACACCGACTTTTTTCTTCTACCAAGGAATCACAGAATATATCTACCATTAGTGCGCATTATGCACCATCATAATTGCCAGGAAGCAAGACTGACAATTAACATAAAATTCAAGAAGTTTATAGCCATCTGTATCTGAATGCAATAAATATTGTGCGTTACTCTTCTACGCCTATATTGTAGCATTCGCAAATTACAATTTTGCTGATATTTTGTGCCTTTATTACAGTCTCCACGTATTTTGCTGTTACTGAGCGCTTTTACTGTTATACCTGTTGAGGGAAATTTTTACGTGATTGCCTCGAATTCACAGAGCACTCAAGCTTCAAAATCAACGAAATCTTGGGTTCCTTGCATTTATATCAAGCGGCTTTCCTTTACCTATCATTATTTTACATGAGTTGAGCTTCAGGCTCAACATGTACCAGGGTCTCCAACAGCTGTCTCACTGGTGTCTCATGTTATCAGATCACTATCCTTAGGGGTTTGGCAGTACAAAAGCATCACACATTCACATGCTTAAAGGGAATGTTTCCTTGAAGAAGGAAATTAAAACACACAAGTCTCGTCATTATGAATAACATCAATATTTATTCTGGGAGAAACAGCAACAACAGAATATATAATCTCTGATAAATCAATGTGTCTATACGTCAATATGTCGATACCTGAATAACAAGACTCAAGAGAGACTGGATGGCGACTTTCTGAGCCGAGTAAAGATATACGATGGAAATTTGGAATCGTTTCGTTCGTATGGATTGAGTCAACTTAGAAAGTAATTAATTCCTGCTGACCTATAACTCTACTGCTCTGTTGTGACGGGATGAACTGTTTCAGAACTTCTTAAGCGCTCTTGGCGACGGTGAAAGGAGCTGGGTGGACGACGGCGACTGGGGAGCCGGCCAGGGCGTACTGGGCTGGGTGCAGGGCGTACTGAGCTGGGTGCACGGGCGTACTGAGCTGGGTGCACGGCGTGCACGGCAACAGGAGTGGCGTGTACAGCAACGGTGGCTGGGGCGGAGTGCACAGCGACGGTGGCTGGGGCAGACTGCACGACCACGGGCTTGGCAACAACGGTGGCAGCTGGGGCTGGGGCAACCTCGACGGAGCTAGAGGTGTACAGGGCATCGGCTGGGTTGGAGCTCTTGGTTCCTGGCTCGTTGGTCTCGACGGTGGCATGGAAACCCTCGGCGTCAGCGGTGTACCTGACAGTACGGGCGATGCCCTGGGCGTCGGTGTAGCTGTAGGAGCCGACCTTGTTGTTGTTGACGTCGCTAGACTCCTCGCGGGTCAGCCGGGTGCCGTACTCGTCGGTGGTGTCATAGCTGAAGCTGTACGGCTGAGGTGGCTGCGGAAAACAAGCACAGTTGACTGTGCTTAGTATATGCCAAAACTGTTCCACTCAATAAATACTGCTACAGAATGAGGAGTATCTGACAACTTTATGATTATGCAGTAGTATTGACGTTGTACAAAAAACAAATGTGTACCGGTCAGCTAAAATCTACGCCACACTGTTTGCAAATGTAGCAAGGAGGCAATAATGATTCAAATTTCATTGGATGAAGAAGGCTCCGAGCTGCTCGACGTTCCCTGTTGTGGTTTGTGTACAAGTCACAGAAGAAACATTTGCGCATTTGCTTATCTCCTCTCCCCAAGGGTTTGGCAACGACTCGTGCCTCTATTGAAGCATCAATCACATGCACCGTTGAGGGGCATTTAGGTTAACTTATTTTTATCGATCAGGTGTTTTTGAATCTTTTCTCCTCGGCTTCTTCTCATTAGTGCAATGACGAGCAATTTTACGTTTTGTAAAAGGTAAGCGTCTGTCGGCGCAGAAAGTGTTAGAGCCTAAGTTTCAAATTAGAGGTTAACTTATAGACATGCATGGACACTACCTAGGAGCGTCATTGCTCTAGAAATAGTAATTACTCACGTAGTCCTCGAGGGGAGCCGCAGTGGCGACGGCGACGAGGCAGAAGAGGGCGACCTGTAAGAAAAAGCGCCTACGAATGAGAAATCAGTAGATCAGAGGCACTAGGCGTTAAGCCTGGTATCGACTTGGAAGAAGTATCCACGGCACCTTGGCAAACATGGTGGTAGAAGTAGGAGTGTTGTTCCTGGGATTAGAACTGACTGACCGTTTGCGGCGTAGGGCTCGCGCTTTTATACCAACTCAGAGCGCATTCCCAAATTGCCGAAGACGTGGACGTGATCGGCTACTAAAACGAAAGGATAAAAAAAAAACTGACGCCATGCCCCGAGCTTCGAGGCAAAATCTGTCGCACGCGACGAGTGCGAGAGTGTGTGGCAAAGACCCTCCACAAGGCCGTCGTAAATGCCAGACTTTGAAGAGTCACTGACTCTTGATCAAGCTAGTTTTACTCGCACTCGAGACGTCTTGTTGTTGAGCAGAGGCCTTACTCCTAATTGATCGTAGAATGTGCAAATACCCGAACTCCAGAAAAAGAAGCAATGGAGGAATTCAGGTTCAAACTGCCGAAGCTTTCGCGTTGATATGTGATCTGCTCTTTGAGAATTATCTTTTGTAGATCTGCATCGTTAATACTATCCGGTCTCGACAGAAGTGCATTCCTAGCTTACATTGGGTTCAATTTTGACAGAAGCCGCGATCGCTTGCTATCAACTGGTATTGCGTGGTTTAATAAAACAAGTGCGGTTATGAAGTAGCAAGATAATGGGAAACTAGCTCTTAAGTATTGATTAGGCTACTGCTCTAATATTGGTGTTTTTTAACGTATTGATTGACATGAAAGGCTCTAGCAATGTCTCTTTTTTTTCTGGCTACCTTTGTTCCTGGGCGATCACTACAAATGTTCTGAATTTCATTTTGTAAGTGATCGTGCCGTGGTTAGCATATTGTTCCTCATATTTGAGTTGTGTCTCACCAAGGGCAATAACTGTCTACTTAGTTACTGATTTAATTCAATTTTTTAGTCGGCTGTTGTTATAACTAAGCATGCGAGGTTCAAAATGAAAAGAAAAGAACAGAAAAGAAAAGCCCAGGCGCCAGCTTCAGTACGTCATTGACGTCTAATTGCTGACGTTAGCCGGCCCGAATAACTCATACATCCAAAAACTTCTTCCTGTGATAAACAATATTGAATAATATTCGAAGCTTTCGGTAAAAATATCGTAGGCGTGTTAAACCCTTCACAAAATACTGAAACGTCTAAAACGATTTTTGAGCACAGTATGATCAGTAATAGAAAAGTACCCCGCGGGTTTCACTTATTCTAATTTTAATGAAATGAACGTTTCCAAACTTGAAATTTTTTTGGTTACTGCGGCTTTAAAAATCTGCAAGGCGAGTATATCTGCACGGGTACGGCCTTAGTAAAGGCGTCTTCAACGTGAAATAAGGTTCGGTTACTATACGTGCACATCTAAGCATTTCATTTGTGCTGATGACATCACACGAAGTAGTAGTAGCATGTAGTTAGCAGCACGTAATTATTGGGTCAAGTTTTGCCCTAGGGAAGCTTCGCCTACTTCACGCATAATAATCTAAAGTTCCCTAATGAACTTTGTACACCACTCACGAACGCAAATATCATTCGTATTTAGAAAAGCTTATACAGACCATTCAGGGCCGTCGACCCATAGACGATTTTAGAAATAGCATGGGCATTCGAGGTTCACAGCGTGTAAACCGTTCCGGGCGCTTTCAGGATTAGCTGTACCAGTTGCGTGATCTACCCATCTGAAACTCCTGGATTTTCTGCGAGCGATTTAAGAGATACGATTGTTATTCCTTCAATACGATAGCAGTTATATGGGTACTTTAATCGAATTTTCGCCGTCTGCGAAAAGTCACCAGTGAATATATATTGCACCAATTATCTAACCATTAAGCCACGGACGCTTGTCTCAGTGTACGAAGTAGAACAACCTTGAAAATTTCCCGCGCGCAAGAGACGTTTCGTAACTGCCAGGGTGCTGTTCCTTCTAAGAGCAGCAGTTGCTTCCGTGCTGTGTTGCGCCAATATGTCGCACCCGCGCATATTTGGAACACCTTTCGAGGAGTTGTTGCCCTTACAACTAGTGGCTCATAACCACTATGGGCGCTTTGTCAAGAAATGGATGAATTGTTTCACGTTATAACCACAAATAAACTTCAGGACCGCTATAAGGCTGCCAGAGAGTAATTGCTGTTGAAAAGTGAAGCTATATATATATATATATATATATATATATATATATACACGAAAGCAATAGGGGCGGGAGAAATCCAGACTCACTCACGTAACAGCACATATAAAAGCAAAAGACATTGTTTTAACAGAGCATCCGGTTAGACACATTAAGATTTCTATCTCTTCAGAGACAGAGATTTCATCTCTGTCACTGCATCCTAGAGTCGAGGCATAATAGAAAGAGTTCAATCGGAACGCTAAACCTTGCTACCACACTAAATTCACTGACCTTCGGAGGAAACTGCCACCTGCCACTTTTTATGACGATACAGGCAGAAAATTGCAGGATGTTAATATTAACAGAATTGACTCGCAATCCCGGCCCTGCGAAAGTGGATGCTCGGCGAAGCTGTTGAAAACAACCTGCGAAAGTGGATGTCCGGCGAAGCTGTTGAAAACAACCACTACATCTGCTAAGAAGGGTACGCTATGCTTTATTGCTTTAGAGTATTGGTAATTACGGTAATTCAGAGCAATGCTATTAATGGGAGCAATTGTATTTTGACAGTATGCCGCCTCCCATAGCGGTGCCGCAACAAGAATAAAATCGGTTGCTAGGCTGGTTCTGAATGAATCAGTTGCTATAGGCTAGCCACGTCGCAAGATGCCGTCGCCGCCGCAGCTTGCGCAACATTAATCTTTACTGGTAAACGTATGCGGGGAGCACTACGTACTTTGCATTGTTATCAGGAGCGCCTTATCATCGATTATGTGTTTTAAATGCTTGTTTTGTGCTTGTTCTTTATTGGACCGTATGCTGTTATGTATGGTGAACGCGTGTTTTCAAAAAAATGTGTTCACTTTTTACTTCCCTTTGCTGAATGCTTGAAGCCTGCTTTACTTCCGCCGCCGGAAGGCCCGGTATTGTACAACCTCCGGGATCGGCCCACACTTTTTCCCGGGGACGACGGACACGAAAAATGCTGACCAACTAAAGGATAGTAGCTTCGCTGTAAAAAAAATGCAGCTCCAACGCACGAGTCGGAAACTCAAGCGGTATGTATTAAATTTCATATAACCACAATTGTGTTTGTTCTTATCCAGCGAGCGACCTCGCAACATTTTATTGCGATAGCAATTACATGGACACTCCAGACGGATTTCTGCAGTCGTCTTCGCCGTCGCGAAGACGACTGCGAGGGTGAGCCGGTGATCGCGGCTCAATTTCGCGCGCCCGCTCGGCCACTGTATCTTGAAAGATATCTGCGGCGGGGACAGAGTCCACTTTGCGCTGTGTTTTCGCGGCTTAGTTCACTATGTTTTCTCGGCTCACTCAATCCAGCGTTTTGAAATCGCCAAGTGAGATGCGTTCATGTTTGCTTGTGCACGCGTGACACCACGCTTGTTCATTTAGTTAGTATGTCTATGTTCTTAAGTTTATACGGCCAATAAAACTACTGTCCATACTTCGTATAGCTATCCACTAATTCGCTATCGCAATCGATGCTTGGCCTTTCGGGCGAAACTGCGCATTTTTTAAGTTCATTCACCACAGTGCTCACAACTTTATTCACACGAATTTGTTATGTTTATGCTCTACAACGCTCACAATCTACGCAAAAATGCAAACATCAAATGACGCGATGCACAGCGTGAGACGTCTACGAAGCGATGCCACACGACGAAGGCGATGTAAGAGAATAGTTGAGGAAAGACTGGTGACGGCCGGTGTATGCACAAGGAACTACGACACATATCTTGCTATATATAAGGTATAAAGCCACATCTCTGCTTCATATACTTTAAGAGCGTTGCGAGTTGCACACGTGCTTTGTGTATGGGGCAGGGGTACACTTCCCTAAGCGTCCATGCGGCATCCACTTCGATCTTCTTTTATAGCGATAGCAATTATTGGGGAATTCCAGGCGCACCTCTGCCGTCAGCCTCGCTGTGATGTTCCGTACGAAGTCCAAGATCGACAACATCATCGCCGCGCACCGTTGCTATATGTGCCAGTGAAAGCGTGCGAAGGTGATCTGACGATGGTGGCTCAATCTTGCACGCGCTAAGGGAGAAAGCGGGGAAGAAGCGCGTCGGCTTACGTCGCGCGGAACGCACCGGTGGGCAATCCACTCCGGTGGCGGCTGCGTATCACGCGGCCGCGCGGGCCCCATTTTGGCAGCGATCTGTGATGAAGACAGAGTGCGCCGAGTGCTGATTCACGTGCACTCTGTTCTCGTCGCTTAATTCGCGTAGGGGTGAGAGGCAGCACAAAGGTCAATTCGCTCGCTGCTGCCGCCGCCCTCTCTCACTCCAGCGTTTCGACAGCGAGTGCGCGTGGTCATCAAGTGAGATGTGTTCATGTTTGCTTTTGCACGCGTATCCCCATTCTAAATTTAGTTAGTATGCCTATGTTTACAAGTTGACACGGCTGATAAAACTACTATCCTTACTTAGTATCACTGTCTACTAGTTTGCTATCGTTATCGCTGCTTCGCCTTTCGGGCAAAACTGCTACTTTTTTTAGTTAAATATATTCCACTGTGTAACCTTCTGTTCGCAAGTGTTTGGCCAAAGGCCCATGCTATTTCTTAATGTGAAGCATTCTTTGCCTCATCCTTGGCACATTTAGGTAGGTTGGTAGGTTAGTAGGTAAGAGCGTACCTGGCTCACCTCCCTTTATTTAAGCAAATAATGCGTGACCGATCATGGAATCGAACCTTTGCCATGGCACACAGCAGCCCGGAAGAGTGGAAGACGATATCATTCAAAGATCCCTGAATGCTTCTGACGCTTCGCGGCAGCTGTAGTTATGCAACCGCAATGTTTACCGGGAAACGCCGGAGGCGAACGCTATGCACGAAGGAGAACGTTCTGGTAGAAACGCGGTCTCTTGCATGGGTCAATCTTATTGTTTCGCACTTTTAATATTTCACTCTGAGAAGATTTAACATAAAAGGCATGCGCTGTCAGTATTTTCTTTCATAACATTTATTGGGGGCTGCCATTCTTAACATTCAGAAGAATAACTTTGTAAAGAATGTAACAAAAAGTGTGTACAACTTTAGTTATAGAAGAAGTACTTTAGTGGGGTATAGAACATTCTTCTCTCACAGGACGGCAACGCCGGACGCCGATAGCAGATTTTCTGCGACGCGGGCTTTTAAAGGTAGTACATTCAGGGTACCAGTCTAGGAACTGGCTTTGCCCGATCCCGTTAAAACTCATATTTCCTTCGTTCCAAAGACAGCGAGCTCTTTGAAAGACGCGGTGCGTGTGCCATGTACGTGACACTTCCTCGTCTTCTTTCCAAGTGACAGCTCGCGCTATGAGAGAGGGAGAGAGAGTGGTTGTGAAGAGGAAGAGTCGCTTTGAGGCGCCGTGTTAGAATGCACAATCTGTGGTACCTGCGCCCTTTCCGCAGCAGTTTCCTCCTAACACTTTACGCTCCATGGAAACAGCGACGTTGTCCCAACTTCATGATCGCCCAAGATTATAATGTTACACATTTCAATAGCACAAGTGCTATTGTCGTTTTAACATACATAGCCAAAAGTATGTAGGATTATATAACACGTAGAAGCTGCTGACGTCACAATCCATGTTTCTCTCGCTTACACTCGTCCATTACCCATGTAGAAGGCAATAATCGTCATGTCATAAGCTCACGTCGAACGGCCGGCAGAGATAGCATGCCTTTGCTGCCGTACGATCGTCTTCGACGTAGTCGTCGTCGTGCGGCTGTTTTCACACACACCTTACGCTCGCGACCCACACACACAATTACTCAGTTCACACAAACACGTTGGTTCCTCTTTAACTGTTAGCGGAACCCCAAACAATGCTGGATAGTCAGGTACCTGCAAAATGCTTCGCATAACATCTACTCCCACAATGCGTGGGATCGGCCAATGTTTTTTTTTTTTTTATCCTGTTCAACGGTTCAGTATTTCAGTAGATACGATGGAGGGTCTTTGCCACACACTCTCGCACTCGTTGCGTGCGACAGATTTTGTCGCGAAGCTCGGCGCATGCCGTTAGCGTTTTTTTTTATCCTTTCGTTTTAGTAGCCGATCACGTCCACGTCTTCGGCAATTTGGGAATGCGCTCTGAGTTGGTATAAAAGCGCGAGCCCTACGCCGCAAACGGTCAGTCAGTTCTAATCCCAGGAACAACACTCCTACTTCTACCACCATGTTTGCCAAGGTGCCGTGGATATTTCTTCCATCTCGATGCCAGGTTTAAGGCCTAGCGCCTCTGATCTACTGGTTTCTCATTCGTGGGTGCTTTTTCATACAGGTCGCCCTCTTCTGCCTCGTCGCCGTCGCCACTGCGGCTCCCCTCGAGGACTACGTGAGTTATTACTATTTCTAGAGCAATGACGCTCCATCGTAGTGTCCGTGCATGTCTATCAGTGAACCTCTAATTTGAAACTTAGGCTCTAACACTTTCGGTGCCGACAAACGCTTACCTTATACAATACGTAAAATTGCTCGTCATTGCAGTAATGAGAAGAAGCCGAGGAGAAGAGATTCAAAAACACCGGATCGATAAAGATAAGTTAACCTAAAAGGCCCTCAACGGTGCATGTGATTGATGCTTCAATAGAGGCACGAGTCGTTGTCAAACTCTTGGGGAGATGAAATAAGCAAATGCGCAAAAGTATCTTCCGTGCCTTGTACATAAAGCACAACAGGGAAAACGTCGAGCAGCTCGGAGCCTTCGTCATCCAATGAAAGTTTAATCATTATTGCCTCCTTCCTACATTTTCAAATGTTACGAAGAAACAGTGTGGCGTAGATTTTAACTAACCGGTACACATTTGTTTTTTGGACAACTTCAGTACTACTACATAATAATAGAGATGTCAGATACTCCTCATTCTGTAGCAGTATTTATTGAGTGGAACAGTTTTGGCATATACTAAGCACAGTCAACTGTGCTTGTTTTCCGCAGCCACCTCAGCCATACAGCTTCAGCTATGACACCACCGACGAGTACGGCACCCGGCTGACCCGCGCGGAGTCTAGTGACGTCAACAACAACAAGGTCGGCTCCTACAGCTATACCGACGCACAGGGCATCACCCGTGTTGTCAAGTACACCGCTGACGCCGAGGGTTTCCATGCCACCGTCGAGACCAACGAGCCAGGAACCAAGAGCTCCAACCCAGCCGATGCTCTGTACACCTCTAGCTCCGTCGAGGTTGCCCCAGCCCCAGCTGCCACCGTTGTTGCCAAGCCCGTGGTCGTGCAGTCCGCCCCAGCCACCGTCGCTGTGCACTCCGCCCCAGCCACCGTTGCTGTGCACGCCACTCCTGTTGCCGTGCACGCCGTGCACCCAGCCCAGTTCGCCGTGCACCCAGCTCAGTACGCCCTGCACCCAGCCCAGTACGCCCTGGCCGGCTCCCCAGTCGCCGTCGTCCACCAAGCTCCTTTCACCGTCACCAAGAGCGCTTAAGTTATGAAACGGTTCATCCCGTCACAACAGAGCAGCAGAGTTATAGGTCACCCATCTTAGAATTACTTTCTAAATTGACTCAATCCATACGAACGAAACGATTCCAAATTTCCATCGTATATCTTTACTCGGCTCAGAAAGTCGCGCCATCTAGTCTCTCTTGAGTCTTGTTATTCAGGTATCGACATATTGACGTATAGACGCATTGATTTATCAGAGATGATATATTCCGTTGTTGCTGTTTCTCGCAGAATAAATATTGATGTTATACATAATGACGAGACTTCTGTGTTTTAATTTCTTTCTTCAAGGAACCACTCCCTTTAAGTATGCGAATGTGTGATGCTTTTGTATTTCCAAAGCCCTCAGGATAGTGATCTGGTATCACACCAGTGAGCAAGCTTAATATCTGTTGTTGATCCTGGTACATGTTGCCCCTGGAGCTCAACTCGTGTAAAATAATGATAGGTAAAGGAAAGCCACGTGACATAAATGCAAGGAACCCAAGATTTCGTTGATTTTGAAGCTTGAGTGCTCTGTCAATTCGAGGCAATCTCATAAAATTTCTTTAAACAGCTTTATCTGTAAACACGCTCAGTAACATCGAAATACGTGGACAATGTAATGAAGGCACAAAACATCAGTAAAATTGGAATATGGGAATGCTACAATATAGGCGTAGAAGAGTAACTCGCCATATTTATTGCATTCAAATACAGATGGCTATAAACTTCTTTTATGTTAATTGTCACTCTTCCTTCTTGGTCATTATGCTGGTGGATAACGCACACTAATGGTAAATATATGCTGTGATTGTTCCGTAGAAGAAGAAAGTCGGAGTTTCTCCCGAAAGGCGAAGCATCGCTTGCGATAGCATATTAGTAGACAGCTATATGAATCAGAATCAGAATATTTTATTCAGTTGCAAAATGTTCCATAAATGAAGATACAGGAGGAGGTCTCAGATCGCGAAGCTGTAAGGGGACCTCCTGTTAGTGTATAAAACTAATACCAATATTGGCTGCAGGGTAACACCCGTGAGATACACAAAATTGTAAAAGTAGAAAATGCAAAAAACATGAAACTGCAATCCAATTCTATAAATACAAAAATATATCAATGAGCTGTTTGCAGTAACCAAGTGTATTTTACACCAGCAGTGAAGTAGAATACACTTGGTTGCTCCAATATTAGCTGTTCTTGTCTGTTTGAGCTCTGCGCCACCAGGTGGCAGCACCATACAGGCCGCTCACGTTTGCTGTTCCGCCAACACGCACCAACGCCTGGTCCGCCCGCGTTTACTGAATTACCGGACAAGCTAAACCTCTCTAGTGTCGACAACGGCGTTTAGCCGTTCCGTCATGTAGCCAACGTTTTGACAGCGGTTGTGTGCGGCCACGCAAACAAGGCGCACAACTGTTGTCGACGGCGGCGGCGTTCTGCCCGCGATCGCACCAAACGCGCGCGGTGTTGGGGACGTGTTTATGAAGAACGTGCCAACCTTTGCCGTACACCATATGGCGGTGTACCGTAGCGACCATGAGGCCACGGCCCCTGTGGTCACTAAATAAATGAAAACCTCCGGATCATATATATTTCTAACTGCTTAATAGTTCGAATAACCAATTACACCATCACATCTTAACAGTCATAATTGGAAATACACAATTCCACCATAGGACAGTTTCGCTGGTCTTCCATCTCCTCCCCAGTGTAAGGGCTGACAGTTTTTTCGTTCCATCGCTCTTTGTGAGGCCCTTAACTTGTTCTCGAGATTCTTTGTTAACCTCCAAGTTT
Source organism: Dermacentor silvarum (assembly GCF_013339745.2). Lineage (NCBI taxonomy): Eukaryota > Metazoa > Arthropoda > Arachnida > Ixodida > Ixodidae > Dermacentor > Dermacentor silvarum. The sequence goes on along the minus strand of NC_051155.1, from coordinate 161,244,587 downwards.
GTGCCCCATATGTTAGCACTGGTAGAATGCAATGATTGTACACTTTTCTTTTCAACGACAGTGGTAAGCTACCAGTCAGGATTTGGTAATGCTTGCCGTATGCACTCCAACTCAATTTTATTCTTCTGTAAATTTCCTACTGATGATCAGGGTCCTCTGTGAGTGATTGACCTTGGTAAACGTACTCCTTTACAGACTCTAGAGGCTTACTGGTGATCCTGAATTATTGCTCCCTTGCCAAGTTATTGAGCATTATCTTTGTCTTCTGCATATTAATCTTCAAGTCCCCTCTTGCACTTTCTCGGTTAAGGTCCTCAATCATTTGTTGTAATTCGTCCGCGTTGTTTCTGAATAGTACAAATTTATCTGCAAACTAAGGTTGCTGAGATATTCGTCATTGATCCTCACTCCTAAGCCTTTCCAGGCTAAGAGCTTAAATTGTTTCAGTTTGAAGCAGTTTCAGCTTCAGTTTCAGTTTATTATTCATTCAGGATACATAGTTGGTTGTTAGTAGTATACAGGCGAGGGTCCCAACGTCATACCACTGCAGCGGGACCCTCGGTTAACAAGAAGATTAGTACAAAATGATTATTCGATAAAGCAGTATAAAAATTATGCAATCTACAAGTAAATAAATAGTGGACATAGTAGTGGAAAGCAGTACACACGATTCTATAAAAGGAGTCATACATGTAACGAAGAAAATTACGCACATTATCAATCTAAATTATACATACCTATTTAACAAATGAAGTACACACTTTATATGCAAAGTAAATTAAACAGGACAACTAGTTATACAAAATGAAATTTTTAAGTTCATACTTGAATGCATGCAAGGTTGATGATGATTTAAGTGCATAGGGTAAGTTATTCCAAAATTTAATCGCTGAGACGTAAGAGGTCATTTTGCCATAGTTTGTGTTACATTTAGGTAATAGAAAGTTGTGATTATGGGCAAACCTAGTGCTATTGGTATTTGTGAGCAACCTACAGTCTATTAATTAAAGTGCGAGCTGTTTGTTAAGTAATTTAAATAGAATAATAAGTAAATTAAATTTGAACAAACCAGATACAGGAAGAATGAAGTTCGCCTGAAGGAGCGGAGAAGCATTAGAGTAAAAAGAACTCTTGGTAATAATGCGAATGTCCTGGTTCTGAATGTGCTGTATGGACCAAAGGTGACAGTTATATGTATTTCCCCACGAAGTAATGCCATATGTGATGTGACTATGTATGAAGGCAAAGTATAAAGACAATGAGGCGTGAACAGAAAAAAAAATGGATGAGATTTAATGAGAGCTCTTATACCAAAAGCAGTTTTTTGTTCCACATAAGCAATATGATTATTGAACTGTGCTTCTAAGCATGCAGTGAATAGCATTGGATAGATTGTGTCTCCCTGCCTGACCCCTTTCTTGATAGGTAACTTTCTACATTTCTTGTGGAGACCAAGGCAGCTGTGGAATCCTTGTAGATATTTGCCAAGATATTCACATATCTCTACTGTACTCCTTGATTACGCAATGCCTCTATGACTGATGGTATCTCTACTGAATCAAATACCTTTTCAAAATCTATAAAAGCCATATAGAGAGGTTGATTGTACTCCACGATTTCTCGGTTACCTGGCTGATGACATGGATATAGTCAATCGTAGAATATCCGTTCCTGAAGCCAGCCATATTCTCTTGGCTGACTGAAGTCAAGTGTTGCCCTGATTCTATTTGAAATTACCTTGGTGAATATTTTATACAATACTGAAAGCAAGCTAACGGGTCTATTTTCTTCAATTATTTAACATCTCCCTTCTGATGGATTAATATATTAATATAATGTTGGTATTCTTACAGCTCTCCGGTACACTTAAAGTTGTGAGGCATTGCGTATAAAGGGCCGCAAGTTTTTCAACCATGATATCTCCTCCATCTTTGAATAAATCGACTGTTATTCCAGCTTCTCCGGCAGTTTTTGCCCTGGTCATGTCTTACAAGGCCCTTCTAACTTCATCGCTAGTTATAGAAGGGGCCTCTGTATCCTGTTCATCATTACTTCAAATGAAAGTAGCATAACTGCTCTGGGACTGTGCAGGTCAGTATAGAATTCTTCCGTTGCTTTTACTATGTCGTTGAAATTGCTGATGATTTTACCCTGCTTATCTTTCAGTGCAATCATTTTGCCTTGTCCTATGCCAAGTTTTCTTCTCACTGATTTCATGATGCGTCCATATTTTACTGCTTCGTCAATCTTTCCCACGTTATGATTTCGAATACCCCTTACTTTCTTCTTGTTGATCAGTTTTGGACAGCTCAGCGAATTCTATCTGATCTCTCGGGTTTGCCACTTTCATGTTTTGACGTTGCTTTATTAGGTCCTTTGTTACTTGGGAGAGCTTACCTACTGGTCGCCTTGGTGCCTTACCGCCCACTTCAATATCTGCTTTTGAGATCAGCCTAGTTACGGTTTAATTCATTACATATATGTTGTCTTCATCTTTATGTTCTAAAGCTGCATATTTGTTTGCGAGCACTAGCCTGAACTGGTCTGTTTTTACCCTTACTGCGTCTAGGTTGGCTTGTTTCTTCTTGACTAATTTTACTCTTTCTATCTTCAAATTAAGAGATATCCTAGACTTCACTAACCTATGGTCACGGCACTTTACCCTACCTAACACTTCTACAACCTGCACTATGCTGGGGTTGGCAGAGAGTATCAAATCTATTTCATTCCTGGTTTCTCCATTAGGGCATTTCCAGGTCCACTTTCTGTTGCTGCGCTTCCTGGAGAAGGTATTCATTATTCGGAGCCTATTCTTTGCAGCGAATTCTACGAACATCTCTCCTCTAGCTCTCCCAGAATCAATGCCTTACTTGCCAATTGCTTGCTCAACAGCCTTCTTTTCCCCCACTTTTGCTTTAAATCACCCATGACTACAGTATACTGAGTTTGCACCTTTCTCATTGCTAATTCAACATCTTCATGAAACTGTTCTATGTCTTAATCATCGCGACTGGAGGTTTGGGCGTAGGCTTGTACTACCTTCATTCTATACCCCCTGTTCAGCTTTATTATGACGACCGCTACACTCTCATTATAGCTGTACAATTCCTCAATGTTGCCCGCTATGTCCTTATCGATTATAAATCCTACCCCGAATTCTCTCTTATCGGGAAGACCTCTGTAGCAGAGGACGTGGCCGTAAGTCAGCACTGAATAAGCCTCATCAGTTCCTCTAACTTCACTAAGGCCATTAATATCCCAGGCAATGCCTGATAATTCCTGAAATAGCTCGGCTAAGCTAGCCTCACTCGAAAGGGTGCCCGTGTTGAACGTTGCCAGGTTCAGATTCCAGTGGCAGCCTCTCCGGACCGGGACATGTCAAAATACAGTAGGTAAAGTGACTGTGTACAAAAGCGAAATAAAACGTTAGCAATGATGAGGTTTCAAAATAATGTAGCATTTTCAGCATCATTTTTATTTCATGGACTGTGTTACGCAACACATTATGGATGTCAGGGGTGTACTTTAAATGAGTCTAGGGTGACGCAGCCAAATGAACACTGATTAACTGCGCGAATGAAGTGAGATTTAATGGTTACTGCTGGAGTATATGAGATACTTTTCTGGTCAAAATGAAAAATCATGAATGCGGTTTTGGACGGCTTATTTCGAGGGTGTTACAACGATGCCATTCAAGTATGTTATATCACAGTGTTTAGTCTAGTTGTAAGGCAACCAAGAGACCGGTCAGTAGCAAGTAGAGTAGTGCCAACAGGAAGCATACATAAATATCCTAGCTAGTATCTAGAAAGGCTCCTAAACTAAATTGATGCTCCAAAAGAAAAACAAAAATACCAATCAAGAAAGGGGTCAGGTAAGGAAACGCAATCTCTCCCATTCTGTTCACTGCATCTTTGGAAGAAGTATTCAAGTTATTAGGCTGCGAATGATTAGAACTAAGGATCAACAGTGAATACCTCAGCAACCTATGATTTGCAGATGACATTGTACTGATCAGCTACGCTGAGGATTACTTTCAACAAATGACTGAGGACATCAGCCGACGAAGGGCAAGAGCAGGGTTGAGTCGACTAGCATGACTTTCTGCATTAACATGCAGAGAGTCATACCTATCCTTACGGGATTACACACGTACCTATGTGAGCCACACAACTACCTCTATTCAGCTTATAGTAGTAGTAGTAGTAGTAGCAGTAGTAGTAGTAGTAGTAGTAGTAGTAGTAGTAGTAGTAGTAGTAGTAGTAGTAGTAGTAGTAGTAGTAGTAGTAGTAGTAGTAGTAGTAGTAGTAGTAGTAGTAGTAGTAGTAGTAGTAGTAGTAGTAGTAGTAGTAGTAGTAGTAGTAGTAGTGGTATAGCAGTAATATTAATAATAATAAATAGTAATAAAGCAAGGTATAATCTGGTCCCTGAAAGCGTCCATTTGTGTGGCCTTCAGCAATTCCCCTCGTCGGTGTATGGTGTGCATATGACAAGGGAGAGAGAGACCAAGGAGAGGAAAGGCTAGGAGGTCAACCAGACGAGCGTCCAGTTTGCTGTGGGTAAGAGAAATGGGGAACATAACGAGGAAAAGAGTGAGAGAGTGAGCACAGAGTGCACGTTGGATGATGTACAGGGACACTATAAGCGGTCTCTTAAATCAGTGCACTGTACCAGCGCACTGAGTACTGTACTAGTGCACGAATAGTTTTTTGTGCCAGTGACGGATGTAGCCATTGTCCGAGTATATTTGGCGTAAAGAAAGGCCGGTTTAAAGTTGTCCTGAGTGAGAGATGCGTGGTACATCGTAACGAGGACAGGTACACGCTAGGTGATCAATGGTTCCCTCGATCCTATACGAGATTTTTCAGTAACTCCTTCGGATTCACGACCGATTTGGCAGGGTTATCGACTCGGTCCTAAGACAGCGCACAACCTAGCGGAGAGGCATTTCGTGCTTAATAGTTGGTATAGGTTGGTCGCTACATTGAGTTGCCTGTTACTCCGCCACGAATTATTTCAGATATCGCGCAACTGGAACTTCCAATATCTTTAAACGCATTGTGTACGTAGTGTTATAATATTTATGAAACGAGCAGAAAGCGTAAGCAAGGTGTAAGCTATTTTGTGTCGCGGTGGTACACTTAATCGTAAACTTCAGGACTGCTATAAGGCTGCTAGAGAGTAATTGCTGTTGAAAAGTGAAGCTAGATGTTAAAATGAAAGCAATAGCGGCGGGAGAAATCCAGACTCACTCATTTAAAAGCACATATAAAAGCAAAATGCATTGTTTTAACTGAGCATCCGGTTAGACACCTTAAGATTTCTCTCTCTTCAGCGACAGAGATTTCATCTCTGTCCCTGAATCCTAGAGTCGAGGCATAATAGAAAGAGTTCAATCGGAACGCTAAACCTTGCGCTCACACTCAATTCACTGGCCTTCGGAGGAAACCGCCACTTGCCACTTTTTATGACAATACCGGCAGAAAATTGCAGGATGTTAATATTAAAAAATTGACTCGACATCTTGGCCCTGAGAAAGTATATGCCCAGCGAAGCTGTTAAAAACAACCAATACAACTGCTGAGAAGGGTACGCGATACTTTATTGCTTTAGAGTATTGGTAATGTCGGCAATTCAGAGCAATGCTATTAATGGGAGCAATGGTATTTTGACAGCATGCCGCCTCTCGTAGCGGTGCCGCGACAAGAATGAAATCAGTTGCTAGGTTGGTTCTGAATGAATCAGTTGCCAGGCTCCCCAGGTCGTAAGATGCTTGCGCAACAGTAATCTTTACTGGTAAACGTGCGACGTATGCGGGGAGCGCTACGTACTTCGCATTGTTAGGAGCGCCTTTTCATCGATTATGTGGGTCGGATGCTTGTTTTGGGCTTGTTTTTTATTGAAATGTATGTAGTTCTGTATGTTTCACGTGGGATTCCAAAGAATGTGTTCACTGTTCACTTCCCTTTGCTGAGTGCTTGAAGCCTGCTTCACTTCCATCGCCGGTGGACCCGGTATTGTACCACCTCCGGGATTGGCCCACACTTTTGCCCAAGGACGACGAACACGAAAATACCGACCAACGAGACGCTAACAGCTTCGCTGTAACAAAAGTATTCAGCTTCAACGCACAGGTCGGAAACCATGTGAAGCGAAGCTTCATTCAAGCGGTATGTACTAAATTTTACATAACCACAATTGGGTTTAATCTTATCCAGCGAACGACCTAGCTCGCAACATTTTGTTGCGATAGCAATTACATGGACAATCCAGACGCATTTCTGCCGTCGCCTTCGCCGTTGCCTTGATGTTCAGTATAAATTCTAAGGGTGTTAATACAGTCGCCGCGCGCCGTGTGCTGTATGTGGGAGTGAAAGCATGCTGGGGTGAGCCGGCTACCGCGGCTCAATTTCGCGCGACGGCTCGGCCGCTGTATCTTGAAAGATATCAGCGGCGGAGACAGAGTCCACTTTGCGCTGTGTTTTCGCGGCTTAGTTCACTGTGTTTTCTCGGCTCACTCACTCCAGCGTTTTGACAGCGAGTTTCCACGTTCATCAAGTGAGATGCGTTCATGTTAGCTTGTGCGCGCGTGGCACCATGCTTGTTCATATTTAGTTAGTATGCGTATGTTCTTAAGTTTATACGGCCAAAAAACTACTGTCCATACTTTGTATAGCGGTCCACTAATTTGCTATCGCAATCGATGCTTCGCCTATCGGGCGAAACTGCGCATTTTTAAAGTTCATTCACCACAGTGCTCACAGCTTTATTCAGACGAAATCGTTATGTTTATGCTCTACAACGCTCACAATCCATGCAAGAATGCAAACATCAAATCAGGCGATACACTGTGTGAGAAGTCTACGAAGCGATGTCACACGACGAACGCGATGTAAGAAAATAGTTGAGGAAAGACTGATGATGGCCGGTGTAAGCACAAGGAATTAAGTACGACACATATCTTGCTATATATAAGGTATAAAGGCACATCTCTGCTTTGTATACTTTCACAGCGTTGCGAGTTGCACACGTGCTTTGTGTATGGGACAGGCGTACATGCACTTCCCTAGGCGTCCGTGCGGCAACCGCGTCGATCTTCTTTTATTATTATTTTTATAGTAATTATTGGGGAACTCCAGGCGCACCTCTGCCGTCAGCGTCGCTGTGATGTTCCGTATAAAGTCCAAGATCGATAACATCGTCGCCACACGCCGTTGCAATAATTGCGAGTGAAAGCGTGCGAGGGTGATCTGACGATGGTGGCTCAATCTTGCATGCGCTAAGGGAGGAAGCGGGGAGGAAGCGCGTCGCCTTACGTCGCGCGGAACGTTCTGGGGGGCATTCCACTTTGGCAGCAATCTGCAGAGACAGAGTGTGCCGAGTGCTGATAGCTGTATGTGCGCAATGTTCTCGCCGCCTAATTCGCGTAGACGTGAGAGGCAGCACGAAGGTCAATTTGCTCGCTGCTGCCGCCGCCCTGTCTCACTCCAGCGTTTTGACTGCGAGTGTTCGTGCGATGTGTTCACGAGTGAGATGTGTTCATGAGGGCTGGTGATTTTTTTTATTCATGTACCATAAAAGCCCGAAAGGCATTACATAGGGGGGATATAACCATGAGTAAAACAAGCTAGCGCAACTTCTTAACATAAACAACTAAGCGCAAAAAGAAACTAAACAATGAAACAAAGATTGATTTGCAACATAACTAATGTGACCTATTATCAATAAATGTTAAAATATCAAGTATAACAGCAATTCCAAACACTTCCGGCATAATTTACAAATGCCTCGTAACCAGAAATACATGCGATGTCACAACCAAAACACACAAAAGAACGGTGCCGCGAGAATGACGTATTGCAATCGATCTGCATTGTATGTGTCAGGAAGATGATAAAACTTTTGCAAGTGTTAATACTCGACACAGTTTATAGGTTAAAAAAGCGCTTCAGACTGATTACAAATCCGCTATGATCAGTAATAGCTGCGATGTCAGCCGGAAGCTGATCCCACTGACGGATGGCAAGAAGTTAGTACATGGCTTTGGAAACGGATAGTCTCATTTCGACCATTGAGCCTTTGTAACGGGTCTGAAGCTATTGGACACTGCTTTATTGACTGTAAATATAGCATTATGTGTTGGATATTCTCCGATAAAGTTTGCAGAAAGCGTTTATTCTAAAGTTACACAGTATTCGAAATCTTGAAGTATCGTGCAACGACGTACAATTTGATAGTTTTTACTTATAGGCCTGCAGCCAATGAAAAACTCTTATGTAAGACCGAAATGCAGAAAGAATAGTTTCATAAGGGCTACGCTTCAGTCACATGATGATGCACCTGAAGGATATTTACGATAAAAATGAATGTCAGCCGGACTTGTATATTTTTATTAGATGTTTAGCTATACTACGGTTTCTAGTTTTTAGTGTGGCGTTTGTGACGTTTCCTTTGTATGAACTGCTCGTTTTCCTGTTATTGGTTATGACCATCTGGTACTCACAATACTGTAAATAGTAGCTGTACATACACCATTTCATTCCTTGTAATAAATACCATAAAATAAATAGCACGATAGCGCAGTCGGAAGTGCACTCGACACTGAAATGAACATTGCTGCAGTGACTTGCGTTTGAATTCCGGTGGTGGCCGTCGTAGACAAGGGTTCTTTTTTTCTCCATGCTATCGATGATGAAGCGTGGGGCAGTGAGTCACCCTGATGACGAAAATGTGCATTGAGGACGCCAACGGTCCTCATCAGCGTAACGGAATGAACGTGTGGACGAACGGACGGGCAAGGCAAATGTAGTTTAGAGAACTTAGCTACTGCCGCTGCTGTAACAACTAAGGCACCGGAAAGCACCTGCGTGTACTGGCCTCCTCTTTAAGATTAAACATTCCAGACATCACTATGACACAGCTAGACTCTACACAGGCGATCAATTGCCACCGCTACACTCAAATCACCAGTTCTTTTTACTGCGCAGCGTGTCGCCACTTCATTGTTTCAAGAGCATTATAGCCACTACAGACCTCAACGCGTGGCATTGGAGTAGTCTCGGGGCCGTGTCCTTCAAAGAGAGAAAGGCTTGGCATTAGCCGGTAGGAAAACACAATCTCTGTCATCCGCACTCTCATTACAGTGGGCCTATTGGTAGAAATTGAGCTGGATGTCTCGGGGAGTATGTGCTCGGCGTGTATGGTAGGTGCGGGACGGAAGTCATTATAGCATGTGCGGAGTTCCTGTTTCCTATTGTTGTCCTGACTCATAAACCCTCCGTTCTTCTCAGAGCTTTTGTTTTTTGTTTTCTTGTTTTTTTTTCTTTATTGAAGTGTTTTCTTCCCTCGTGCCTGTAATCTTTCGTCGCAGTTCTGGTGTGTTCGTAGCGAGGAATCACTTCTTTTTTAATTTTTCTTATCGAGATGGGTGCGTTGAATGTTTGCTTTTCATGAAGCGACACCCTCGCTGACTGCAAATAGAGCAGACAAGTTTAGCTATAATGAGTCGCATACAGTACGCCAGCTAGAGGCGGTTTCGCATATCAGGCGCTGGGTAGACGCGTGAAGGCACGCGCGCGTCCCTTGCAAGTTATTTTTACATACGGGCAGTGACGTGCCCGGACTTCGATATGTAACTTATTATTGCAGAAAGGGTACACCAGGTTCCTACAGGCGGCATTTCAGAGGCATTACTGCAATTCTGCCTTTTTTTTTCTCGATTCTCTCGATGCAAGAGTAGTCCTTGCAAACGACTGTCGTGAAAAGAGCGCCTCGTGAAACGAGGGGATGTATGACCAGGGTATCGATCCGGAATTGAACCGAAAACCGGGATGACGATTTTATTTTGTGCGAACCTCAACTGAGCTCGAAAGTCACGATTTTTTAAACTTTGAAGCGAAACCGAAAGGAAACAAAATGTACTCGCTATCCCGGCCCTGCGAAAGTGGATGTCCAGCGAATTTGTTGCCAAACCACTACACCTGCCTGATGGCTGTATGAAATATTTTATTCCTTGGAGTAATGGCAGCGATAATCGCTGTCTGTGGTTCCTCGGGAGTCCCAACTCTGCGTGGCCTATCCATAGCAGTGCTGAAACGGGAGTGTCTACGGGAGCTCCAGTCGGAGCGTTTCAGCCAGCCTGGGAATTGCGGGATATACGAGGATTCGCCTAAGCTTCGTCCTTCTGGCGTCAAACGGCTTCGTGACTTTGCAAACTCGTCATTTTCAACAAAGTACCGTGTAATAATAAATAAACAAACATTATTAAAAATGTTCGACGGTAGATTCGAACACAGGACCTATAAGCACAGAAGCCGATATTGAAACCATTACGCCACGCCACGGACGCATGCACCTATAGGTGCGGCATAGAACGCTCTTACGAATTTCTCGTTATTGAATATGCTGTTCGGATGCTTGTTTTGTGCGTGTGATAGCAATTATATGGACACTCTAGGCGCATTTCTTCCGTCGTCGTCGCCGTCGCCGTGAGGTCCCGTATTAAGTCCACGGGCGATAAAAGCGTCACCGCGCGCAGTATGTTGTATCTGAGAGAGAAAGCGTGCGAGGGTGAGCCGGCGATCGCGGCTGAACTCGCTCAGGCGAAGGAGGGAAGCGTGAAGGAAGCGCAGCGTCTTCAAGTCGCGCGCAATGCTCCGGAGGGAGGTAAGCAGGGGGAGAGAGGAGAGTAGGGGGGAGCGGCCGTGCGCTCGCCGGGCCGCAAGGCTCCGGAGGGGAGGGGCAGGGAGGGGGGCGTCCTATGCCAGGCGCGGCCGGCCGGGCAGCTGTAGCTTGAAAACCATCTGCGGCAGGGACCAAGTCCGCACTGCGCTGCTTAGTGTCATTTTGAGCGAGTGCACTTACGCGCAGAGTGTCACTTTGGCGGCGCTCTGCTACAGGAGATAGAGAAGTGCACTTCGAAAATGCTGGTAATCGCGATGGGTGAGTCAGTAGCACAACTTATCTATGTTATTTTAGGCAATACTTGCTAAGTACTAACGTAATATATATATATATATATATATATATATATATATATATATATAAACAGCATTTACAATAAACTTTAGGTGCAAATGAAGGGAATCATTGCAGTCGCATTAGCGTCATCGATCATCACGAACCAAGACAAGACAGCTTCGTACCCAAGTCAAACGCATTCAAAATGGCGGATTTCGTTGCAGATAGCATGGGAAGCAGTATTTCGCGTTGTATAGTACGTTTTAATACGTATTAATATTCGTAATAATGAAAACAATGGTTCAAAAAGACTACGAACTCTGTTTTCAATGTTAGTTCATTTATTTCTGAGCCACTGCTACCGAGGCAACGCACTTGCACAGCGAAGTGAGTTTGGCGAACGCACTCGCCAGCGAGTGTGCTTTGCAGCAAGTGTCACTACGCGTGCCCAGTGTGACAGCGTGCGAATGACACTCGCGGCAAAATGCACTTACTCAAAGTGCACTTAAGTTGTCCCGTGTCACAGGGGTATTAGTTTGCGTTGATGCAAGCGGCCGCACGAAGGCCAATTCGATCGCTGCTGTAGCCACGCTTACTCACTCCAGCGTTTTGACAGCGAGTTTCCGCGGTCATCGAGTAATATGCGTTCATGTTTGCTTGTGCGCGCGTGATACCATGCTTGTTAATTTAGTTAGTGTGTCCGTGTTTACAAATTTATACGGCCGATAAAGCTGCTATTCTGACTTCGTGTAGCTGTCCACTAATTTGCTATCGCAATCGATGCATCGCCTTTCGGGCGAAACTGCTATTTTTTTATTGACACGAATACTGTTCCATATGTTGTATGCATGTTCTAAAGAATACATGCACTTTTCGCTTCACTTTGCTGAGTGCTTGAAGCCTGCTTCTCCTCCACCGTGCGTCGGCCTGGTATTGCACCACCTCCGGGATCGGCCCACATATTTGCCAACGGACGCGGACACGAAAAATTCCCTGACAATTACGATACTCCTTAATGCGAATTTCGAGCGCATCTGTTTAGGTGTTTGGAATTCGCGATATAATATGGCAAGTAATTTGATGTTGAACGACAGGGTGCTCTCGACGGCGGCGCTGAGCCTCTGCTCAGGCAGCTCGCGTTTAGCAGCAGCGGCAGACGAAACCCTTCCACCGGTTGCGTCGCTCAGTGCTCAGAAAGAAAGCGTGAACACAGGAACGCGTGGCTCGCGCGGAGCGCATTCTCAAGCGGCGGCGGCCCCGCAGGCGATGTAGAGAATGCGCAATGGGTCCAAAGCCCACACAAGCGCTTTGTTTCCGCCCTAGTCGCATGCCTGATCGCCGCCGGCACTCTGCTTTCCTCTTCACTCTTTCGCTATACGCTTCTCCACTTACCGCCTCCTCGTTGCGCTGCACCTTCCTCTCCGCGTTCTTCCTCACGTCTTTCATCCCCTCGCTGAGCTCCGCGTTCGCTTTCATCTTTCGCTCTGCTCGTTCACTCCGTTACGCCGCCGACGCCGACGACGCTCGCCACAGGAACGGGCGCTTATGAGCTGCGTTCTAAAATGCTGACCAGCGAGAGGCTAACAGCTTCGCTGTAGAATAACGTTTCCGGTCAAGGTAGGCCGCCTTTTTTTGGAACTTTTCATTCATGGACCACGTTTTTCAGACTGTACTTGTGTCTCAACTATGCGGCCTCATTTGTAAACACAAACGAAGTTCTCGTGATTTTAAAAGGGCAAGACCAGTAGAGTGCGGTTTTCAATGTGTCGCGCCCTATGGCAGGCGCAGTAATATTAAGCTTGCGGACGCTTGAATTTGATGACCGCCAAATAGTTTCCTTTTGAGAATGCGCTTTCTAGCTGTGCAGTCGCTTTTGGTCACACTGGTATTTAAACTTAAGCAGGTGCGATAGTAATGACGTAAGTCTTTTCAGTTGTGCTGCAACAACGTCGAGCTTAAAATGAAGGCTTCTTTGCCTGATTGATGCCTGCTATCTGGAAATGGTGTACAACATTTTTATTTATAATAAAATGGTGAGACCTCCTTGCTTGGTACATTGACATCATTGGGATGAAATGGGAGACGGGAGGGAAAATTTGACAGGGCAGGTAAAATTGCAGTGAAAAAAGGCGTCTCTCAGGGGTACTCCACGAGAATGTCCTGCAATGTTTTAATGCGAAAGCATCACACGCCCCCATTACGCGAAAATCCGTCGCCGTAGTCGGCGTGACCGAAAAAGGGTACCAAAAATGGCCGACGGCGCATAGAGTAAGAACACGTCGCAGAATGCTCGGACTAACGTCAAATTTCTCAGGAAGGTTTCTGTAAGAAAATTTAATTAATGGGCTTTGAGAAGAAAATTTGCTAAATTTCGGTCTCGGTGGGAATCGAACCCGGGCCTCCGGAGTGCGAGACAAGAACGCTTCCCCGATGCCACGACGGCTTTTTTTTTTTCTTCCTTATTGGCGGCTTGGCGAGAAGTAAGAAAACACTGTACATTAAATATTTAAAAAAATTGGCAGCCTATCCACGAAGTGATTGAGATGATGATGGAGCGAAGCTCTTTGGACGATTAGGGAGACGATTAGGGCTGCTGCTGGAGCTTTCGCTTCGGGGTCTTACTGCCGTTGCCAGCGTGCTGCTGCTTCTCGTGCTCGTAGCTCGGGGTTAGCTTCGCGGCGTTTCCATTGGCCTGCCGCGTCTCGTTCTCGAAGTGTAGGATCAGAGTCACGACGTTTGCGCTTACGTTCGCGCTCCTCCATACTGCAGTGCTAAGTGTAGCGACAGCGGCGCGGTGCCGGCGCAACACCTGCGCGCGGTCGGTATGCGCGCTGCGTGCCATCTGCGAACGGTTCTGCGCGTGACGGCGTGCGCTTCCTCGGAGAGGGGTTTCGGAGTGGCGCTGGCGCAGCGCAACACCTGTGCGCGGTCGGTATGCGCGCTGCGTGCGCGACGGGGAGCTACGACGACGACGGCGACAACGGGACATCGTGAGAGCATAATGAGCTTCGCTCCTAAAAACACCCACCGACATTACGTGGAGAGCTCATTAAAACGCCTCAAGTGGGCAAGTTCATCCATCGTACTTATCCACTCTGGGGGACCACGTTGACTTTTCAGTGCATCTCTAACATATAAGGTATTCTCTATAAAGTACTGCCTCGCAGGGCGAGCATCTATGTCGGCATTCCGTACTGCAATACGGACTTTCCATGGCTCCACGGATCTCGTTGACTGAAAGTGTGCCTAGTTTGTGCGCCATTGCACACGTGACGGCGCACCCTATGGGGAGGGGATGGCGCCACGTCATGAGTGTATAAAATGAGTGTATAAATGAGTGTATAAAATAAAAAAAATCATTAATGTTCAATTGAACGGCGCTGAGTGGTCCTGGCAGTTATGAACTCCTCGAGGGAAAACGACGCGTTGAGACGCTTGACGCGTTTTGATTTGGCCGTACCGAGGCGCAGTTAGAGCGCAGGCGAGAGCATGCGCGGAGAAGGAACGTGTTGGAAAAAAACATTTCACTAAAGGGCCTATAATGTTTTCGCATACCCACACGTAAGCAGTCTTAAGTGTTTCTGCCGAATTTATTTTTTTCGGTGCGGCGGCTCCTCTCACGGCCTTGCCCATTGCTGAAAACGTGTGAGAGGAATGGTTGCGGGTAGCTTGATTATAATCTTGAGTCGGTGCTAGGTAAACACTCCGCATGCCCACGCAAGATGAAAGACGTCGTCTTGCTTTCTGGCGCTGCACCTTAAGAGCGATTTCTCGATGTATCTTATCCTACAGTACCTAAACATTTAGTTTTTGAAATGGGTGCCAGCGTCGCAGATGTCACAGCCATGCCCGTTCTGACTCTCCGTAAGCACATTTCGGCCACTTGTCCATATTCCTGCGGGCCATGATCCAGGTCTTCTGGCAGAGTGTTTTCCTGTGACTCCTTCATTAGACTACCATTGCTTTTCTACACGTTCTTACTGTTGCTGCTGTAGCCGTATCACAAAGTTATTCGTAATCTTGTTCATCGATTTCATCTGATATGACCCCTGGTACTGAATTGTGTGGGAGTACGATTTTTTCTTGCAGGTTTTCTTGCCGACAGGGGTCGAAACTGAGCGCGCATTCAGCCCCCTACCCCTGCCCGCCGCCCCCTATTCTCTGTTTTGATGGGGGTCCCCTCTATGATGCTACCCTGGATCTGCCCCTGTTACGCAGCCAGCCGAACGATTGAGTAACACCATTAATATCAATGTGGCAACCTTTCGCTGCGCAGCGTGTAGCCATTTCGTCTTTCAAGACCTGCAGGAAACAAATGTGTCCGTAGATTTTTAACTACATATTTATTGTGCCTAAAGGTAGGCTTCCAAAAAAACAAGGCGCAGTAGTCACCCCAGGCATCAACTCATGCCCCTACAGTAGCTTTAAACCCATGACTCTCAGAAAGAAAAAGGCTTCGCATGACCCAATAAGAAAACACAACCACTTTCAAGTACAAGGTCATTACAGCAGGCATAAATTGGTAAGAAAGATGGATGTCGCGGGTGAACGTGAGTCTAGCCTAAATCGCCGGTACGTGCGCGGGACGTAAGTGATTAGAGCCTATACGGACTTCCTGTTTCCTTTTGTTATTGTCCTTGTTAAACTCACCGTGTAGATAAAAGCTCCCGTTCTCCTGTTTGTTTCTATGAATGTTGAGCCTTTCTTCCTGCCTGCTATCATTCGTCACAGTTCTGGTGTGTTCGTACTGATGAACCACTTCATTTTTTTTTCTAGTGAGATAGGGACGCCGAATGGTTGCTTTCTTAGAAGGAATACATCTTATCTCTGCAGATAGGCCGAACAAACTTGGCATTCCTGTGTCCCATGAAGTAAACCTAAATGCGGTGTCGCATCTCCGTAGCCCGATAAAGATGTGAAGGTGCACACCCGTTAATGATTATTTTTGCATACGGGCACCAATAGGCTCATAATTCTGCATGTAACTGATTTAAGATGTCAGTGGCCCTTTATATTTATGTGGGCGTGTATTTCTAAAGCTTTTCTACTCATATCTTTGTCTTGAATTTTCCGCATCACATTAACGTTTAGCTTCTGTAAACGCACTGAGTAGCGGTCCCTGCAAACCACTCTCGCGAAGCGAACGTCTCGTGGAACCAAGAGGATTTAAGACTGCCTGACTTACTCTGCTAATGTCCCGGCGATGTATGTCTTCAACGAACAATAAACCTTGAGATAGTAACCGAATCTGTTAACGATATGACACTTACGTTTATGACATTTATGCCGGCTCTGCAAGGACCGTGTGAGCATAAAATACAAATGCGCATTTCGTTGCATCAAAAGCAATCCCTGGATTGAGAGTTGCCCCACAAAGAGGCAGAGAGAGAGAGAGAGATAATTTATTTTTGTTTTGTTGCAGAAAAGAGTAAAACTTAACGCTTTTAAGGCTGTCGTGGTTTCATTTTGAACAGAGAAGAAAAATGTACAAAATGGGAAATGTCAGTGTCTACTTTAATGTTAAAATATACATTGGCAATCAGCAGTTATACATTCATAGTTTGGGCACACGAATAAAAAATAAGTACTCAATTAACGTGCCAAATACAATATAACAAGCGTGCACAATATACATGAATCATAGACTACCAATACACTGTTTTCCACGACTCTACAGAGGTCATACAAACAATAAGATTTAGATGCAGAACATCAAAACTAAATTGTATTATTAACAAGAAGCCTTCAAATATTGTATTTGTATTTGTGTGCATTAACTGAAATGATTGTTTCAGCCTTGTGCGATTCGGTAACACAGCCACATGATAAGTTCTTATTTATTTTTTCTAATGAGTTTTTGTGGGTGGTACTGGTATTTCAAGCCTCCGCAATGGGATATTGATATGAGCCTTGATTTTCCGACGTTACTTAAAATATTTTTGTAAATGAACAGCAGCAGCTTGTACTCATAAACCTGTAATCTCGCTGAAATTTTTTAATCAATCAAGCTGTCACATTTTCTATTGGCACGAAAGTCCATTCTTTTTCAAGAACTGCGTTGGTCAAAATCGGCGCTATAGTCGATGGCACGCCGTTCGAGGGAGCGCGAAGTAGCCTAGCCACCCAACGCATCACTTTAGGCAGACGGTATGATTTAACAGTCTATTGGACACACAAGAACCACACATGAAAAAAAAATACTTTTTTTTATTTTAGTAACGTATAAACACAGCGTGATTTTTTTTTTTACTAGCCCACACACACAGACAGTGGGCTTGCACTTGTAATGCTGTAGGTGGTTCCCTCGCACAAACCATGTATTGGGCTTGCCCTCTATGATTAACTGGACAGTAGTAAAAAAGATAGAACTAGTGTCACGATAAAAAAAGCCGGAAGTTTCAGATACATCACCAAGAACGCATGATTACGCTGGACAGCGGCACCGCTCCTTTCCTGTCATGACTAAGTCTAAGCCAGTTCTTTATTTCTAACCATCTCGCGTGTCTTACTCAAAGCCTTGGGGAACGTGACCATGAGGCCCTGGGGAACCTGACCGATTCTACAGCACGGACTGAGTAGGTCCTTGTACTCCAAGGTAAAGATGCTCATTAGCTCCTTCTTGACTCTGGCAGATATCTCCTCTTTGAATTTCTGGCTGCGGCCCTCGTTCAGAATCAGCGAGTGTCCGTACGCAACGCTGAGCTGGAAGCTCCCGATGTGGAACGTGAAGAGAGTCGCGTCCCGACCGGTATAAGGGCTGGCTTCGAAGAAAGCCGCCGTCCTTCTTACAGCTACATTCACCCAGATGGTCTTCCGAATGGCGGACAGGGTGTCTCCTTGAGCCTGCGTTTAGTGTGATGAGGTGGTTAGCCTTGCCGCTCAGTGGGGCTATTATTAAAAGTAATGTTTATGCATGAGGTTGCTCAAGATGCGAAAGTTGAAGATATCACTGGTACAGTAAAAATTGCGGCTAGCGTCAGTGTGCTTACTTCGCGGAATAGTCATCTGAGGGCGTTCAGGCGGGCTGATTATGGCCGACTGCGAAATGAGCGCCTCAGATAACCAAGAATAATTTCACAATTAAACCGGCCCTATGAGGGCCTAGGCCCATATTCACAAGAACATGTTACGTTAGAACTATTCTCTAGAACAAGTGCATGTCATTATCGATGTTGAGCATAATTATTAGCAATGGCGACAAACCGATGACAAGTACCTATACGAACAAAAAGCTGTATCAGTTCCTCTTCCGGTCTTAGGCCCCATCCATCAGCTATCTCATGTAAATGAGTCCAGCAACGAATTGATTAAATTTGTAATTTCGATTTATAAATGCCACTTCAGGATCCGTTGATTATTTTTTTTATTTGTGCGCCAAGTACGGAAGCACAGAACAGAAGTCCTTTTAAAACCTGCATAACATTAACATGCAGCGTCTAATCGACTGCTCTAGAGCGGACCCCTGTCATCGCAGGAATGGATGACAATTGTTAAATATCGTGGACAGCACTGCTCTCGGGGCACGAGCCACCCAGCATGCGGTGCAGTCGAGGAAGAGCTTCAAACGGATATCCCCTTGTAAATATGTTTCTCAGATCTCACAAGCAGTGTCACCAAAGGGCTAGTAACGTACCAACGCAGTGAAGGTGACGTTGAGTCCCTGCAGGGTGAGGGAGCAGAAGATGGTGACATTTTCGCTGTAATAGTCAGGCGCACGGCAATCACCCTGCCGCTGCACGGCATGATCGAGGCCATGGATCTCGCCACGTGTCATGTTCACCTCCAGGTCACGGTTGGTCCTGCCATTCTTCGACACCTGCCGGACATTGGGTTGGCAGAATACTTCATTAATAAAAACTCACCAATACTTTCTCATGTCCTTTGCTCACCCGCACTCATTTGCACTAGCATTCGTCAACACTCACTCAGGTTCTTTACTTGCACGGGCTTCTCCTCATCGAAGCTAGCTCACATCCACTCACGCTCGCCGAAAGTCCCTAACGTTTATATTCACGTCCACTAAAGCTAACCAGCTCCTCCTCGTACTCATAACATAGCCTATGCTCATGCTCGAGTTTAATCACACCCGTCACCCCTCAATCACGCTCTACCTCACGCCTGTGAAATGAGTGTTTTGCCGGTGTCACTCAGGGTACTCGGGGTTAAGTACGTCGCACTATGATGCGGGGTACGTTGCACGAGGAATACCTGTATCTCAGACGCGTGAGGAATGATGTCACCTTCGTGCTCTCGCGTGGAACGCAGTGGTGCATGAGCACACGATCATCGTTGCAAATTGGTCTAGTTGGTAGTCCATGCTTCTCGCTAAGTGGCAAGTGGAGCCAAAGAAGCGATACTTCAAAAAAAGTGGCAGTTTCGCCCGAAAGGCGAAGCATCGATTGCGATAGCAAATTAGTGGACAGATATACAAAATAAGGATGGTAGTTTTATCGGCCGTGTAAACTGGTAAACATAGGCTACTAACTAAATTAACAAGCATGGTGTCACGCGCGCACAAGCAAACATGAACGCATCTCACTCGATGACTGCGGAAACTTCGCTGTCAAAACGGTGGAGTGAGTCAGCGCAGCTTCGTGCCGGCGCTCGCACCAGCGCGATCTTAGCCGCGAAAACGCAGGAAGGGCGTACTCTGTCCCCGCCGCAGATGGCTTTCAAGATACAGCCCCGCAGGATCTAGCATATCCTGGTGCCATGACCCGCTGAAGTGTTGTATTCACCAAAAAAAAGAGCATCATCCATGAATGCCTTGAAAGCTCGACAATCCTTCTAATTTAAATAGAGGCACACTGCCATGCAGGATTCTTTTGCTTTTTGCCGGTGTCCGTTTTTCCGTATTAAGACTATTGTTATATTGTCACAACGCGCGCTTGCAGTATTCAACATTTGTTTAACATGTCACCCATTCTATAGCCGGGAGAGCATGTCTGCTCAGATTGTGGATGCGTCGCGAAAAATGCTCTTTCTTGAATGCACGAGAGAATGAGAGATGGCTCTGGAATGTGCAGTTATACTGGCATATATAACCTTCACACTTTCTCATGTGATAGAAATCCACCACTGAAGACGATGATTGACGCTATCGTTGTGATTTGCCTGTACCTTGTATTTCACGGAGCGCTTTTCCAAATAAAGCGTTCTATCCTTAGCTCGCAATCTTGACCGCAGTTATTTTGCTCACCGTGGATACAACACCACTATACGAAAAGCAAGGGAGTGATGTACTGCAGTACAAGTGTTTTGTAGTGATGTTGGTCATCAGGCTGAGCCATCTGATCTATTACATCGTCCATTAACTGTCGCCAAAGGCATCTAGTCATCCAGTGTATAAAAGACAAAAAAAGGGGGGAGGGGTGGCGGGACGACGTTTCCTCTTCTGATACACAGGTTGGAGTTAAAGCAATAATAGCCAAATAGAACAGATATATGAGTGCCATTAACAGCCTAGCCTTAGATTTCCCGGAACTCCTTGCAATTATTTTAAAAAGGTCGCAGTTTCACCTGAAAGGCGAAGCATCAATTGCGATAGCAAATTTGTAGAGAGCTATACGGAGTAATGATATTAGCTTTATCAGCTGTATAAACTTGGACATGCAGCAGCATCGGCAACACGCAGAACTGTTGTCGACGCCATCGGCGTTTTGCCCGCGTTCGCTCAAAATGCGTGCGGCGTTGGTGACTGTTGCTGGAGCCTGTGATATAAATAGGCACTTGGTGCCGCAGCTAAACGTCGCCTCCCTTCCCTCCCCCTCCCCCATGGCTTCTCGCGCGTCGGAAGAAGGTGCGTTTGCTCTACATATATGGTGATTGTAAAGGAGAAAAGAGACGCCTACTTCTGCAGCCCTTAAGCGAGCACGGCGCAGAACGCGCGTTTGTTCTCCGCCGTGCGTTCACTCCCCGTGAAAGACGCGCCCCTCGCGCCCTTTCACTCGCACATACAGCGTTCGTTGGCGCTGAGCCGTGCTCCCTCAAGGGCTGCAGAAGATAGCGTCAACCTTTCCCTTTCCCTCAAGAACCACTTATCATCATCATCGGCGACAGTTGGCGCTGAGCCGTGCTCCCTCAAGGGCTGCAGAAGATAGCGCCAACCTTTCCCTTTCCCTCAAGAACCACTTATCATCGGCGACAATTTCTTCTCCAAATGACGTCATACGGAACCTCACGGCGACGGCTACGGCGACGGCGACGCCGACGGCAGAAATCTGCTTTTGAGTGTCCATATAATTGCTATCGCAATAAAACGAGGCCTCGAGGCCGCAAGGAAGTATAGCCGTAGCGTGAATGCACATTAGTTCTTCTTAGCCAATGACAATCTTCGACCAGCTCGCAATATCCTGCCCATGATGTGTCCCCCTTCCGCCTCACTCCGCCTCCAATGTTGCCTGGCCGCCCCCGCACATGAGGCAACGGGTGGCACCTCGGGAACCAAGCGTCCACGTGGTTCCCACGGGAATGCTCGACGCTGGCCCCGAATTAGTTGCCTCTCCGTGACGGTCAGTCCGGAGATTGGCCGTCGCGGATTCCACCGTTTGCAGGGAGGGCGGCGGTTGTTGTCGTCTCGGAAGGGAGCTCCTGGTTTGCGCGTCACCGACGGCCCCGGGCCTCGTCGTAGTGCGGGCGGGCGCTGGCGTTTCACGGAAACACACCAAGAGTTACGTTGAAATTTTAGCGACGCACGAGGCCGATGATCCATTGCTGCCTGGAGACTAATTGCTCGTCCATCAGTCCCAGGTGACGGTGACGATCCCCGGCAGCGAGAAACAACAAGCGTGAAGAGCACTCTACAGCTTCACGTCTGTCGGTGAGGCTTCCTTTGTCCCGAAGAGCCGCCAGACACAACACCGCAGCGAAAGTACGTTGAATATGCCGCGGAGCGCGTCTCCGCCCCAATCCAGTTCGCTCGCAGCGCCCTCGCACTATTTTTTCCATACGCGGCGCTTCAGCGGGAGAGCGCCGTTCGGCCCACTCGACCATTGTCTAGTACACTCGATCTCGTGCATACAGCATACGGCACACAGCCATTATGTTATCGCTCTTGGACTTTATACGGAACATCACGACGACGCCGACGGTGACGACGATAGTGGAAATGCGCCTGGAGTGTCCATAAATTGCTATCGCAATAAAAAGAGAGAATGTATGAGAACCAGACAAAAATATAACTAGGGCTGAGAAATTTCAACCGGCAAAAACCGAAGAGAAATTTTGTGCGCACAGCAACATGATTAGAGAAGGTTCCCGTTAGGCTGTATAATGAACTAGGACCAAAAAGCAAGCAAAGCTGCGTTGAAAGCATTCGAAAACAAACTTACAATATAGGCGAATACGAGACAGTTGGCGATAAAGCAGAATTAATTAAATTTGTAAAGGTTACGTGGAAAAAGATAGAATACACTCATATATAAACAATTGACCATTACATCGATAGTATACATGTAAGCAAAACAGACAATTAATATAAAACTACAGGGATGAGCAGAACATAACGGCATGTTGGGAGAACTTCAGAATGACTTCAGAATCGGTAGGTGTCTGTATACTAACTTATTTGTTTTTCAGTGTACTGAAACATCCAGAGAAGGAACGAGACCGTTGGAATAGCGGAGGGAAAGTAAACATGCCCGCAACAGACATTACTAAAGGACGGTTGTAGGTTTGGTGGCGGAAATGTAGGGAGACACGCACACAACACAGGCGTAAAACAAAGTTACCAATAATGGCTCAGAAAGTCTGATGATTAAAACTTTATTAAAACGTCCGGCGAGTTATTCGGGAATTTGGGCGAATATCCCGGAGGCTGGCAATTTTTTTACTGTTAAGAAAAATAATGTTGGTAAGACATTCGGCAAATAAGAAAAAAAAAGCGTAACGGTACAACCCACCACCCCATTTCAAAGGGGACGCTCATAGCATCTCCCTCCTCCCCCATCCGTTCATCCACTAAATATCTATCGCCACAGGTATCATTTCGCACTACCTCCTTTGTGTATACAGTGCAGTGAATTATCGACCAGCAGTGTGAAATCTGGGGCGGTATTCTGTAAGAATCTACCTAGTGGACTGTCCATTTCGGCGACCGTTGATTCGCTGCAGCTTGACGTGCAGGAAGGAGACTGGCTGGCACCTTCCTGCACGTCAAGCTGCAGCGAATCAACGGTCGCCGAAATGGCGAAATGGACAGTCCACTAGGTAGACTCTTACAAAATGCCGCCCCTGGTGATGTTAGTGAAGATCGGAAAATGGTCGCTGCCCATCCTGTCTGGGGCCATTGTCGACGGTATAAGAAAAGGTCTGTAGAATGAAACAGGAGATCTATGGCCCTCCATGAATCTGGTAGTCTGAAGAAAGTCGGTTTGCCGTCATTCGCGATACATAAGTCGATAGCATCCGCGGCTGCGACAAGTCCCTTGCCTCGGAAATCTGCAATCTTATCTCCCCAAAGCGAATGATGTGCGTTAATATCGCCACAGATTATTCTAGGAGAGGGGCAACGAATGCAAAGGTCCTTTGTACACGCCTCCATGGAG
Source organism: Dermacentor silvarum (assembly GCF_013339745.2). NCBI lineage: Eukaryota > Metazoa > Arthropoda > Arachnida > Ixodida > Ixodidae > Dermacentor > Dermacentor silvarum. Next base: position 161,221,083 of record NC_051155.1, on the reverse strand, counting down.
ACCTTCCTTCGTGGACTTGTCAGAACCCTAAGAGTGCAATCCCCTTTCACTTTAGGAATCCACAAGACTGTGGGACTCATGGATTGCTGATAGCCTTTCTACGAGGCACGGGGCTCATCGATACCAGGTGACACACCCCTGATCTCAACTCAAAGGAGGATCAGGCGGAACAATTGCCGGCTATGTATGTGAGGTTAACCCCGCCTGCTTCAAAATAATCATCACCATCAGCACCACTTACAGTGCAGTGAACCGAAAAAAGATCACCACTTTCTTCGTACTTGTTGGCAATTTTCATTAATAGGGAAAACGTTTCTCGAGGTCCCTGTAAGCAAGCATGGCCTTATCGTGAATATCCTCGTCCTGCTTCATTTGGAGCTCCCACGTTATGGTATAGCTTGCGGAATGTTTGTAATGTCGATCGTCTTTAAAAATCATCAGCCTTGTTGAATCGACAATCGTCAATCTTAAAAAGTTCATTTATATTTATTAAAGCGAAGTTTTCTTTGTCTGCTATGTCGTAGTTTATCCTGGGTAAGTCGGGCTTTCGGTCCCTTGTTGGGTTCTAGCAGAGTAAATTGCTTCTCGACCTTTAAAACATTGGAGCTTTACATTCATCCACTATAGTGCAGCTATTGAAGGGTTCCAGCCTGAGACACCGTCTTTAGTCATCCTTTCCATCGTATCACGTGCGCACAGTGCTCACTCTGTCGCTTTTTTCCACTTTTCATTCTTCCTTTCTTTTACCCTGATCGTAGGCTTGCAAACCGGACGCTCATCTCGTTGCCTCCCCGACTTTCCTCTCCTTACTTGTGATGCGAAAGCATCAAATGGCCCGTTGAGCGAAAAAGCCGGCGTCTGCAGCAGTGAAGCGGCGCATAAATTCCCATTGGAGGCGACGTCACGTCACGATCGCGCGTCGACGTAGCAGAGAGAGAGATATTGGGGTTGTGAAGATGAAGAGGCGCTACGGAGCAGTGCGGGCCACGTGCGGGCTAAACGGTGTTGCGTGAGGGGAGAGGGCATCGAAGCGACGCCACATAACCAGCGTGCCTCGATGGAGCAGATACGGCGACGCGAAGCCGCGGGGCGAGACGGGTTGTCGCCGGCGAGGCAGTCGCGTGACGCGCACGTGCGGGTGCCACCGTCTTGCTCTCGGAAGCCGGCGCGCGGTTCATATATATATATATATATATATATATATATATATATATATATATATATATCACCCCCATTGGGCTTAGCTGCTGCGCGCGTCTGCCGGCCTTGTTGGCCGCTGCTGCTTCCTCGGTCTCTCGTCGCGCAGGATGTCGGTGGCATGTGGCGTTACCACCGCAGGCTGATGCTGCTTGCTGGCTCGGGCAGCACTTACCGCTATGGTGCATAACTCGCAGCGCAAAACTCGAAAGACCGCTCAGCGGTGTTCAATTGGACAAGAATGCTTTCGCATTCACAACTCATAAGAAGTGCTTTCTCTTTCTCTCGCTCAGAATCGCAACGTACCTGTGGGGTTTGCACTGTAACTTAGGTTACTTCGTTTTATCGTCTTCACCTTGACGAAGACACGTCTCTTTGTCAAAACGTTCGCTTTAAGAGACATTTCTTGTTGGCCTGCTGCTCATCATTTTGTTTTGTTTATGCTATGAAACACTATTCAAGAGTAACCGTCGCGCAAGTACCTTGAAACTGAAGTCTTCGATGGTGGCGTAGGGGAAAAGCCTTGGCGATTCCTTCACGAGGAGTGGCATCTTTTCCTGGAAAATGGTGTCCACGAAAATGTTCGCGTCTCTGATGGCCCCCGACGACGCTGATAGGGGAAACACAACAGAAGAAATATCGCTGAATAATAGTTACTGAAATGGTAATTTCATGACTGATGAAATATGGTTTGCTTTTAAACCCAAATCATGACGGAACGTCATTCGTGACTGTGGCGCGACATTGTAGCTTTGCTAAGTGCTCCAGACATGGTTAATAATGCAATGTGTTTGCGCCCACGTAAGCTTGGCGTGCTCAACGTGCGCTTCATTAAATAACAGCATAACCTGCGTAGGGTGCGCCAACTTGGAAGTTTTCTACGAGACCTTATGTAAAGGAGACATTAGCACTTGCAGTTACAGCTAAGGAGTCACATAAGGTGTGTCCAGAAATTTTTCGAATTTTGTAAAACTAAATTGCTTATGTTCAACAACAAACTTGTTAAATGCCGTCAAGCCATCAGGCCTCGTGCCATGAGAGGGAAGAAGAAGAGAAAGAAGTTCCGTGATAAATCTTTCATCAGGCTGACCGTATTTTCTTGTTTGATTTTTCAACTGAAACAAAATGTTTACTCTGCAAATTTTTTCAAAAGTTTTTATCTCATCACTATTCCTTTGAGTAAAGAACGTTGTTTTTCCAAATCCTTTATTCACGTTGTCTTTAGTCTTTACTTGAATATTACGTCTTTAAACATTTTTACTCAGCTAGCCTGCCTGCTCACTCGCATACTATTCAAGTTTTTCAGTATTCCCTTTTGTTTTTTTTTTTCCTTTAATTTGCGTTCCTCCTCATCAAATAGGAATTCTCTGAAGCTACTTCTAGCCGCCTGATTTTAGGCCTCTCCCTCTTAGTGGGTACACGCCGTAAAAGCGGATGATGATGATCATCATCATGTCTGTGCATTTCCGCACAGCCGTTACTCCCTGACCCTTATTTGGGTTTACAATGTCAGCGCAAGTTATGAAGATGGACATATATATGCCCGAAGTTATCAGGTTCACAGACAACTCGTCCAGTTGGACGCCAGTGTCAACAAGCCGCAACCACTGATCTCTAAAGTAGAGATCAGTGACCGGAAGGCCACTCATATTTCAATCAAGACAACGGTACCAGTGGCAATAAGACAATGTTAGCGCGACAGACTGTGTCTACACCTTCCAAATTAGTTATCGAGGATACAGGTAGCACAGTCGTAAGAATATCATGGTTGTGTTTTGACAAATGAAACGGACGCCACAAAAGCAACTGGAGCATCATACAGTGCTGATTTGTGGTTTAACTCAACACTGTATTAGAAATATAACTTTAAGAGAAGTCATAAAAGTGGATGTTTTGGGGGCATTTCAACAGCTTCAGCGTCGCGGATAAATGTGTACAAGTTCGCCTGTAAAGCGACCAGCTGAGAGAGTGAATTGGGTTCACTGAAATAAAAGTTTATTTGTGGCCCTCCGTTTGAATTGTGTTTAGCAGTGTAAAAATACCATTTCGTACAGACAATACGGCAGCATACTAGACTACTATATTGAAAAACTAAGGTTAGTTCAGGGAGGCGAAATGAGCACTTCGTGACACACCTATTGTACCACTGCTTATAATTGGAATAAACCGGGTGTTTAGTAGGGCAGAAGAACTACTTTACAACCTGAAGCACAGAAGTACTGAATCCAGGACTTTTGGCAAATGTCGCATAATTCTAATGGGTGCAGCATTCGACATCGACAGAATATCGACATCCGCCTGGATCACAAGTCATCTTTTACGACCCCCCCTGCAAGCAACCCAAGCCACCAAGCAAAACCGCTTCCGTATACATTATTAACCCTAACGCCCTTCACGCTCAAATGAAACCCAATGAACAAGACATACATGTTCTAATTGACAAAGACGCGCCTGTGAGTTTGATAAAAGGAGGTTTGATCAAAAACGATGAAGTGCATGAAGCTGAAGTGATAGAGTTTAACATTTACGACGGGTAAATTCGCCATCTTCGAGACTTGGGGAGAATTACTGTAGAATTTGAAGGCTCTAAACATCTACTTGAAACTCTCCTAATGAGTTATGTCCACTTTAAATATGCTATCAAGGACGCACATGCAACGCTTGAGGATTAACTTTTCATGGCAAGATGACCTAATACTTCAATGCGAGTTAAATAAAGCTTGTGATAAAGAAGAACAAAGCACCGAAATTGTTAAAAGAGCAGGAGATATCCCAGGCGCTCACCCAGACTTGTACGTTGGTGCTAACCCACCCGCTACGCCCGTCATCGAAGTCCCATTCAAGTTGCGAAACGCTACGACTGTACGGAAAAAAAACCACATGGTCTTTCACATGGTAAAAAAACATTGCTTCAGCAGAACCTGCAGTAAATGCTTGCAGCGGGGCTAATCCAATCAGCAACGTCAACATTCACGTCACTAATAAGAATATTATCGAAAGAGGACTATAACTCAAAATTATGTACTGATTATCGGCTTAACAAGCAGACCAACTTAATTCAGATCCCAATATCTCTCGTTGGTGAGATGATTGATGCAACAGGTGGCTGTCAGTGGTTCCGTAGAATAAATTTGCGCAAAGGCTATTGACAGGTGTCACTAGTGGAAGAACACAAAAATTGCACAGCATTTGTGACGCCATTTGACATCTAAGAGTATAGCAGGCTGCCCTTTGGCGTGCAAAATGAAACATTGGGTCTCTCAAACTTCTGCACTCACAATTTATTCACCCTACTACATCTCCTGTAACATATATATGTCACGTGCAAAGCCCCTAGCCACAATAAAAGGTAATCAACTTAACTTATCTCTCTTTCACGCTCGCAATAACACACCTAAATACAGTTTTTTCCTTGGGGCTATTGAATATACTGCAATGATCTGTTTGGTACTACCCATTGTTTACCTCTGAAGGTATTCCTGAACGCTATTGAGTGTTCTCCCTAGCCGGTTTTTCATGTAAATGCCTTGAATTTTAATGTGTTGCGTTGTTTTAACAGCGGAGCTGTTTCAGCTCTTGGTTAGGCCGCGTAGTGCGAACAAAAAACTGCGCTGGCGATGACGTCACCGCGCGTTGTCTAGCAACGCCTCGCGCAGCTGGTGCAAAGCGTTGCTAGGCGACGCACTTGACGTCATCGCTCTGCGAGATTAGCACCCTCTCCCAGGTTACCCTCGCCACCTCGCGAGGCGCGGCCGACGTATCCGGCGTTCATCGGCGTGACCCGGCTGCAGCCGCCGTCGAGATGCGACATGCTGCATTTCGCGCCGGCACTCGTCACCCAGAATGGGCCGCATCCACGTCTCGTCGAACAAGATGGGCTGGTAGATAGCCGTGATTATGGAAGGTGCAAAAACCAACCACTCTATAGTCCAATGTTTGCGCCGCCCCGCGCCGCCTAGATGCATGCGTATTTTATACGAAACTAGGAGTTTCAGGATGATACGAAACTGCTAACTCGCTGCACATGCCACCACCAGTACCTATCGGCCCATCTTGGGGCTCTATTCTGTGGCTCTATTCTGGACATTCCGCCGTTTTCTTCGAAGCGTGACGTACGCGTGACACTTACAAAATGGCGCCGATAGCCCCGATTTGCTTTCGTAACGTGACGCAAATTTGACGTTTCGCCTAAGAATCTGTAATGTAGGCATTGAACATAGCGTGGCTGATAAAGCAAAACAGTTTTCCTCCCCAGTAAAAATAAAACAGCTAGCTCAACGCGTACGATTATTCCATCAAAATCGTTTTTCGCTTCCGTCGTCTGCATGCGCGCAGGCTGTCGTCTGCTTCATTAGCTCGGATGCATAGCCTCGGGAAACGGAATAAGTCATCGTATATTGGCGCCCACGCGCTTGCTTTCTACCTTGAGACAACATACGCGACCTGCCAGTGATGATCAGCGCACGCTCTAGGCCGCGTTATCGCTATCTCGTGATCCGCAAGTGACTCAGCCCGACTCGTCTGGCTGAGAAGCCGCCGAATATCATCGATAGCGTTGCGCGCGCCACAGGTATCCGCTTGAGCGACGCAAACGCCGGCACTGCCATCTCTTGTTCACTTCGCTGCTTACTCGCTCCGCGAGAGGAAACTTCAAGACGCCGTCTTGCGTGCATTTCTGTTTGCAAATTAAAAAGTCACCGTTGTCATAGCCTTTGATGACGCGAAAAGTCATTAATATTGATTACAATACAAATGCAATAGTGAGAAGTGCGAAATGTTGCAGAAAGTTTGCTAGTTTCAACCAATATTATTTCAAATAAACGTGTTTTTAATAAAAATGATGGTGCAAAACACAAATAACAACACCACCCGAGAGCGATGCAAATGCTATGAACACGCGTTGTGAGCAAAAGATTTTTATGGCCCGAAATGAGAGGGAAAATGCGGCGATAGGCATGCCTCTCCACTGCCATTGCATATTGCCGCTCATTACCATAATTCGCGCGGCTCGTCGCACCACAAATTATGGCGAGAAATCTCTGCAATGGCGACCGAGCGCAACGTCACGCAACGTCAAATTGACGTTTACGAAACAGCCCTTCCTGTGACGCTCTTCACAGGATATTCCTTCAGCCAATCAGCAAGCTGACATGCCGGCTATCTTGGGACGCCTCCACATATTCGTGAAATTGCAGATGCATTGCACGAGCTTCTGCAGGCTACCGTTCACTTTCTTTTTAAGCGCTAAAGTCGCAATAGAGGTGCCAAGCACCACAAAAAAGTATTAGTCGATAAAGTTTGCAGCTCCACGTCACGTTTCATCATTCTGACGAAAACGCAAAATTGCATTTACCAAAACTTCCGTTTCCCGGCACAAATTTCAAAACACGTGACCTCCGGACAGCCAATGAGACAGCCAAGATGGCGGATAATGGCGGCCGTGCAGCCGCCACTGGACACGCATGGCGGCTGCACGGCCGCCATTATCCGCCATCTTGGCTGTCTCATTGGCTGTCCAGAGGTCACGTGTTTTGAAATTTGTGCCGGGAAACGGAAGTTTTGCAAAATGCAATTTTGCGTTTTCGTCAGAATGACGAAGCGTGACGTGGAGCTGCCAGTTTTATCGACTAATACTTTTTTGTGGTCCTTGGCACCTATATTGCGACTTTAGCGCTTTAAAAAGAAAGTGGACGGTAGCGTGCAGAAGCTCGTACAATGCATCTGCAATTTCACGAATATGTGGTGGCGTCCCAAGATAGCCGGCATGTCAGCTTGCTGATTGGCTGAAGGAATATCCTGTGAAGAGCGTCACAGGAAGGGCTGTTTCGTAAACGTCAATTTGACGTTGCGTGACGTTGCGCTGGGCCGCCATTGCAGAGATTTCCCGCCATAATTTGAGGTGCGACGAGCCGCGCGAATTATGGTAATGAGCGGCAATATGCAATGGCAGTGGAGAGGCATGCCTATCGCCGCATTTTCCCTCTCATTTCGGGCCATAAAAATCTTTTGTTCACAACGCGTGTTCATAGCATTTGCATCGCTCTCGGGTGGTGTTGTTATTTGTGTTTTGCACCATCATTTTTATTAAAAACACGTTTATTTGAAATAATATTGGTTGAAAGTAACAAACTGTCTGCGACTTTTTGCACTTTTCACTATTGAGTTTGTATTGTAATCAATATTAATGACTTTTCGCGTCATCAAAGGCTATGGCAACGGTGACTTTTTAATTTACAAAAATAAATATACGCAATGCGGCGTCTTGAAGTTTCCTCTCGCGGTGCGAGTAAGCAGCGAAGTGAACAAGAGATGGCAGTGCCGGCACTTGCGTCGCGCAAGCGGATATCTGTGGCGCACGCAACGCTATCGATGATATTCGGCCGCTTCTCAGCCAAACGAGTCCGGCTGAGTCACTTGCGTTTCACGAGATAGCGATAACGCGGCCTAGAGCGTGCGCGCATCATCACTGGTAGGTCGCGTATGTTTTCTCAAGGTAGAAGGCAAGCGCGTGGGCACCAATATACGATGACTCATTCCGTTTCCAGACGACATGCATCCTAGCTAATCAAGCAGACGACAGCTTGTGCGCATGCAGACGACAGAAGCGAGAAACGATTTTGATGGAATAATCGTACGCTTTGAGCTAGCTGCTTTATTTTTACTGGGTAGGAAAACTGTTTCCCTTTATCAAGAACGCTAGGTTCAATGCCTACATTACAGTTTCTTAGGCGGAACGTCAAATTTGCGTCACGTTACGAAAGCAAAACGGGGCCATTAGCGCCATTTTGTAAGTGTCGCGCCTACGTCACGCCTCGAAGAAAATGGCGGGATGTCCAGAATAGCGGCTTTGCTCGACGAGATGAGGATGCGGTCCATTATGGATGACGAGGCCGGCGCGAAATGCAGCATGTCGCATCTCGACGCCAGCTGCAGCCGGGGAACGACGACGAACGCCGGATACGTCGGCCGCGCCTCGCGCCGGACTTTAAAGTGTTGCGTTTTCGTTGGCGTGGCGTCCCCAGTGCCGAGTGCGCTAGCGCGTCAACGCTAAGTCGGACTATAAAGTGGCCTTTAGAAGACTGCGCACCTAAGTTTGGTTAAGCACTAACCAAGCCAAACCAAGTTAAGCAAAGGAAAGCAAAGACAAAGCTAAGAACCATGCAGCCAAGCCAAACCAAGTTAAGCAATGTTAAAGCTAAGAAGAAGCCAAGTCAAACCAAGTTAAGCAAAGGAAAGCAAAGTTAAAGCTAGGGAAGGATCCCAAGCTTCGCTGTTTGCCCAGTCTTCGCACCACTTAGTGTGAAGCTGCCCCTAATTTTTTATGACTTGTATTATTTTATATGTTTGTGTTTTTTTTTCCGCTCCTGCGATAGCCAAATTATGGCTTGTAGTATATAAAATTAAAAAAAATCATGCAGCTGGTTTTAAATAAAGGATGAATGAAGTACTCCAGCCTTTAAGTGTGGATTTTTGCAATGTGTATACAGATGACATCATTGTTTACTCAAGAACGATAAGCAAGCATGAACAACGTTTGTAGGAAGTTCTGAACGCACCGAAGAAAACCAAGCTAAATATATATCATTATATAGAAAAGTGAGTTTTTAGACTCTCGGTTGCGATTTTGGGCCGGGTATTCGACGGACACGCAAAAATCATGAAGGAAGAATCGGTGAGAAGGATGTCAAGTTTAACTAAGTAGCATCATTTGCACTGATTGCGAGTTTTTCTCGGATTGGCCCGATCACTTGAGAGTGCTCAATAAGGCGTTTCGCTACAAATGCAAGGTGCTTGACTACGTATGCGTAAAGACGTTTCAACCGTACGGAATGAAGAGTGTGAACGTCCTTACCAGGATATTGTGGAAGCAATATTAAATCATCCCGTTTTAGTGTTTACGAATTTTGCGAAGCCGTTCGAGTTGGTTGAAAGCGATGAGCATTATAATGGTAAGATTTTGGGGATGGGCTCGCTTCTCAATTAGCGAAATGACGAAGAACAAAGAGGAAGGCTATTTAACATAATGGATAATAATTCGTATATTTTCACAAGTCTCAGCAGAATTATTCGACAACTAAAAAGGAAGCACTGACCATGGTAAAGGTCTTGAGGTACTTCCACAGTTCTCTTGAAGGACGGCTGACATTGCAATTTGTTCCCCGACAACCACGCTTTAAATATACCTTGAGATTGCCTTACCGAAAAGGCAGAATCGCACAATGGGCATGCGAGATTCAGCATTTTATCGTTGATGTTTCTCACCAGCCTGGTGATAAACTATCTGCCACCGGCGCTTTCAGATTTAACATATTTAAAGTGGAAGGAATCGCACACGCAAGACAGGTACGTTGCAAGTATTTGGGGGCAATACTGAAAGCAGTGTCTGTGCGATGACAAGTTGCAGATTCCAGAGACATGCAGGCGTAGCATCCTGGAATCCTACCACGAGAGTCCACCGTCCGGAGGTCATGACGGCTTTTAGAGGACCCCCATCAAGTTACACCAACGCTTCGTATGGCCTATAGTATGAAAAATGATCTGTACGACCACGTGAACAGATGTCGCCAGTGCCGGGTAACCAAAGTCAAGTACAGACCACGTAGAAAAACAATTACAATCCCAACTTACTCAAAGGCGCCCATTGAGTTCTACAGTATGATTTGTGCCTAAGTAAAAAAGAAGAATTAAGGGGTGCACAGCACACAAACGTTTATCGTTGCCATTGAAGAATGTGCTCGAATTGCAGCAGGAAAAGCACGAAGCGAGGACGCCGCCTTTGTCATATCGCTTATGAATCATGAGGTATTCAAGAATACAAAGGTGATCATATCTGACAAAGGGCCAGCCCTTTAAAGTGATCAGTTGAGGCAATTGACAATGAGAAAAGAAATAACGCTGAGGTTCGTAACTCCGTGCCACCCGGAAGGCAACGCTGAGCTGAACGGCTAATATGATATATAAAGAATTCCTGGCACCATAGCTGAAGAGATGAAAGAATGATCTGGAAGCCGCTATCAAACACAAATACAACTCCTACATTGTTGGTATTCGCGGTGGTCCTCACTTTGCTTCTAGCCGTAGTGGTCCCTCTCTACCAGTGGACCGGCTGCAGAATTGTCGACCGTATTGTCCAAAACAGAACTGCAACAAGGCAAGTAAAATCTCTCAATGAAAATCTATTTTGACGCACTACATCATATGAAGATTCTAGATATTTAACGGCCAACTTCGTCTTTTTGCGTAACGGACTGGAAGGTTCCTAATCGCATTTCAGTGCCTCAAACGTGGTAACAAACACAGTCAGGTAGCAAGGTGTGGGAAAACCATATCCTATGAAGAGAAAAACGGAAACATTAAGCCTAGCACCAGTGTAAATATAAAGACCAATAAATCACCATGATCATCATCATCATACTGGGAGCAGCTTGGCAAATATGTGAATAGTTCCATATCACCCCTGGACGCGTTTGAACGAAAATTCCGGAGTGTGTGACGTCACATCAAGTCAATAAACCTTGTGACAGAAGGAAGAAGAAAGTGAAAAAGTTACATAATAAGTGATTGGTCAGACTGACGGCTTTTTATTATATCCTTACACAATTATACATCAGTTTGCCATCTTCGAAACCATCCCCATGTTGAGTAGGTGAACTAAATCCAGCAATTTTACCTTGGAAGAAACGCTTTGATTGTTTCAAGTTTCCCTGAAATTTAAGTATGTCGACAGTAATTTAAAATGTCCGCGAATTTCCTGAATAAACTACAGTGGCAAATAAGTAAAAAGAAACGCTGAAATGTATTTCCAGAGATAGACACAATATTATACTTGGCCCAGCATACTTGAATGTTTTCGGCGCACGTTTTGTGACAGACGCACCCTTCAAATTGTTTCGTGATTTTATGCTGCTCACATTAAAGAGAGCATACAGATGCTCCAGAAACTCACCGTAGCTGAGAGATGCCATTACTACAACGCAGAATATCAGCATCATGCTTGTAAATATTCTTTCTGAAAAATGTACACAAAATTATGTCATAATGTCTTCTCCCCCAGCGCTGTTGCAAGCTTGTCATTATGAAATCAGAATGCCGCGATTGTGCAGGTGACTTTCAAAAATACGAACAATACACTCTCATCATCACCTATCCCTCTTCAATGGTGTAGTAGGCAAGACAATTAATTGGCCTCTTGACTGATAGATTCACATGAATATTGTGGTTTCAGTTAATCAAAATTCACCTTTCTCGTGTTTGTCGTGTAACTAATAATTTATAGCTTACTATATGTATTTATACATTTACTAGAATCCACTATCGCGGGCAACAACTAACCGGTCATATTTTTGGTCAGTTAACAGTAGATTTCATTGTGCTACAATAGTGTTGATTGAACAGTAAGCTCATTTTACTGATTGATGAGGATACAGGCAAGCTGGCATCATAATTGCGGGAAGTGCGCTACTTTCCATGATCACAATGACTTGCCAAAAATGTAAGAACTCTACGAGATTCATTCCTCGCTACACTTTTCCTTGCAAAAGTTTCCAACACCGTATGTTTTCAATCGTGTCCATGAATTCGTACACTATCGAAATGGATTTGAGGTCATGAAAGTGACCGAGAGCAATACATCAAAGTGTATGGAGCTCACCTTCCCACCATTCGTACCAAGACGCCCCATTCAACTAAATCAGTCACCACCGACAAACGTACCAAGCTCTAGTCAGGAGACTTTTCCTCTCCCTGGCAACTTCCGTCCTCTCCTCCGATATGCCGATAGTGCGCTTTAGCGCGGTCGTGGCCGAGTGCATTGGGCGCATGACTCGGCTGTACAGAGGGTGCGGTTATTCCACACATGGTAATTCCACACATTCTAAACAGGGCACTTGCCCCCCACTGCCAAAAAGGGGGTGGAGGGGGGGCAAAGTATACCGTTTTCTCCCCACTTTTGAAAGAATGCACTGTCGAAATCACCGGCCACAGTCCCGAAACTAAAATACATGTGCCGTAATGTAATTATTTATTAAATTAATTAGTGACTGTTCGTAATTAGTTTATTACGCATTTCTATTCCTCGTACGTCATTAAGTTTGAGCAATCCAGCTAAATGACTACAATCATGCGGTCTCCCACAAGCGATGTTCCGAGAATTTCGATGGTCTAAAAAAAAAGCCACGTTGTCAGCGACCATCACTCTCTTTGCTGGCTGGCCAACTTGAAGGACCTATCTGGTCTGTCGGCACGGTGGAGTTTGCGGCTTCAAGAGTTCGACATGACGGTGGTGTACAAGTCCGGACGACAGCACGCCGACGCCGATTGCCCCTCTAGATCACCGGTGGAGCACAATGAAGCCACAGAAGACGACGACAGGAGTTGTCGACAAAGCTACCACTTGCCGTCAGCAACGGGAAGACAACGAGCTGCTGCCACTCATTTACTTTTTAAAGGGCCAGACTACGGGCTTGCCTAGGACATTTGCAAGGAGCTTACCATCATTCTGCTTGCGCAATGATGTTCTCTATAAAATAACTTTTCGTCCAAGGGAAGCATATACCTACTCGTCCTCCCTACTCCTACGTGTGGGGAAATACTACAAGCCCGCCACGATGAACTAGCGTCCAGCCACCTCAGGTACACGCGTACACTGGCCAGAGTCCAGCAGAAATATTACAGGCCAAGGCTTCCAGCTATTGTGAAGCATTATGTACGCACGTGCATCGACTGTCAAAGACGGACGGAAATCGCCACCTTTGAAACCAGCTGGCATATTGCAACCAGTTCCAGTGCCCACGGTGCCTTTTGCCAAATCGGAATGAACCTTATGGGGACATTCCCGACTTAGACTTCGGGAAACAAGTGGATATTAGTGGCTACCGATTACCTAACACACTACGCAGAGACAAAGGCTTTACCAAGCGGTACCGCAGTAGAAGCAGCACGATTCTTCCTTGAAAACATAGTTCTGCGTCACGGTGCTCCGTCAGTAATAATAAAGGACAGAGGTACTGCGTTCACGTCTACACTCCTCAAGATAGTGCTATCGATCTCAGCGGCACGGCTCATTGAAAGACAACAGCCTACCACCCGCAAACTAACGGCCTAACAGAGCGCCTAAACAAGACCATTACTGGCATGATGAGTATGTACGTATAGACGTGGATCACAAAAACTGGGACGACATTCTACCATACGTCACATTCACCTATAATACGGCGCCGCAGGAAACAACACGAAAGACGCCATTTAGCTTTCTGCACGGCTGCAGAGTGACTACGACGCTCGATGCGATGCTGCCGCATGACTGCAATGACTTCACTGATACCGACAAGGACGCTGAAGTTTTCAATCGGCGTGCTGAAGAAGCGAGGCAGCTAACTCGCGTCCGTATTAGCCGGCAACAAAATTATGACGCATAGCGCAACAATCTACGACACCGATATGTCACCTACCAACCAGGCGAGAAGGTGTGGGTCTGGAGCCCTATCTGCCGACGGGGACTGCCTGAAAAGCTACTGAGGCGCATACTTCGACCCATACGAGGTTGTACGACGCCTAAGTGACGTTAACAACGAAGTCATCCCTGACAGCTCCTCGAGAACTCGACAGCAGATACCGGACGTTGGGTACATTGTGCGCGTGAAGCGATATTGCACTGGATGAAGTGCACCGCAGCTCTTCTACTACGTCTTAGTTGAGCATCGGGACGATGCTGTCTTGGAGGGAGGCAAATTCCACATCCAATGTGCGGCGCATGGACGAAGAAGAAACTTCTTCTCTCGCGCAGATAGAGAGAAGACAACGAAGCTTACCTCTTAGCCTTCAGTCTTTTTCATTAAAGTGAGCTACTCCGTATACTTGATTTATGCTGTTCCTGTATAGCGGCAATCTTAAGCGCACATTGAGATCCCCATCCATTTCTTTAATGTAATTGTTTTTATGAGGCTGCCCTCCTGGATGCTAATGAGGCTACCCTTTATGAGGCTACCCTCCACAGACAATAATTCAGGTCTCTGGAGCGTTCCAGAGCTCATGACCTTCAAGAAGAGAAAGGCTTGGCATAAACCGATACGAGAGCACTATCTCAGTCTTCCACACGCTCATTACAGCGGGCCCGTTGCTAGAAGAGCTGGATGTCGCGGGAGTGTGTGTGCCCGGTACATATTGTAGGCTTGTGTGCTTGGGGGAAGTCATTATAGCACGCACGGGGTTCCTGTTTCTTATCGTTGCCGTGGCTGTTAAGTGACCCGTTTGGCTCAAAGCTTTTTTTTAATAAACTTCTTTGTGCCTGCAGTTTTTCGACGCATTTCTTGTGTGTTGGTACCGATGAATTATTTTCTTTTTAATTTTATCTGTTCAAAAGATGTCGCCGAATGTTTGCATTCTACGAAATGACAGCTCTGCTCACTGCAGATAGAGCGAACAATTTTAGTCTTGATGGCCCTCAGTGCGCCACTTAAATATGACTTCGCATATCAGGCGCTGGATAGATATGTGACGGCTCACTCGCACTCATTGCGGATTATTTTTGCAAATGTGTACCAATATGCTCGGGCTTCAATGATGTAACTCGTTGAATCAGACAAGCACGTTTGGGATTCCTGTGGCCGTGTATTTCTGGAGGCATACCTGCGCTTATAAGTTTGTCTTCAATCTTCCGAATAAAATTAGAATTCAGCTTTTCTAAACGCACGCAACAGCAGTCATTACAAAACACTCTCGTGAAGCGAATGTCTCGTAAAGGAAAGAGGATTTATGACAACCCGACAGAGGCAGCAACACTTTATTAGAAGGCAGATATTCTTGCACGCGTGTATACAACTGCTGAAATGCTATTCTCCATGGGGATGGATATAGAAGAATAAATGATTCCAGATGAGAGTGGGAAAACAAGTCGAATAAAAAGTATATCAAATGCGTGATTGAACCTGATCATAACATTTACAAGTAAGACGTTGGGTGGATTAACGCGTTTTATATCGTATAAAGAACCTTTTTTAAAGCATTTTGAGAAGGCGAATTTTTAATAAGTATCGGAGCAATAAATTCAAGACCCGTTATTGTTTTCCGGACCTATGATCCTAGGTGATATTAGCGGACCGCGTTAAATCATGGCTATTTGGTGCTCAAAACAATATATCTCGTCACGGTATGTGACCGGAGTGGTAAGGTATTCACTGGAAGGTGATGCAATGACCAGCAATTTTGGCCGTGTGGTGTAGATAGGCAGTGCCACAGGCTGCAGGTATATTTTTTTTTCCTGCAGCGCTTGCACCTGTTCCGCATACCTTGTAGGGCTGCTTTTGAATCCGCGAATATATGAACGAACGCCTTCACGGCCGCTGTCAATGCATATAGATAACAATGGCCTCCTTGGCATGTAGCTCGGTTGACGTTGATGACGTCGCTGGCTCAAGACGGAACAAGAATCGCTGCCCTGTAGAGTGCACAAAGGGCCCGCACAAAAAGCTGCGTTAAGCTGTAAAGCCACAGGTGAAAATCTGGCTTACCGCTGCGTGGTCTTTGTGCATATACTCCAGAGCAGTCTGATGGGTCGCTGTTTGAGGCATTTTCTTTTCTGCACTGATTTCATGGATATATGACGCAATTTCCAGTAGTGACAGCGCCCAGGGTTGAATGTTTCGTTGATTATCTATGACACCTGAGCAGAATTTGAGACGATACGTGACGCTATCACCTAAAGCTATTCCGATCTGTTTCTATTCTCTTTCTGGGACTAGTCCTCCACAATTGCTCAAAAATTTTTCCGGCCACACCCCATTTCGCCTGTCGGTCACAAGACGTCCCGAATACCGCGAAAACTGCCTTCTGATATGACGTGCACACACTGATTATGCATGATTCGGCTGAACAACAAAAAAATAATTCTTTCCGTTTGTACGCCTTTCTCGCCATTAGCCCTTCGCTATTTGCCCAAGTGTTGTTCATTTCGCCTGTCTGTCGCGCCACATAACAAAACCGTGAAAGCTCACCACGTTGAAGTAACGTGCACCCACTAAATATGCATTAATATGCCGAAGAAAAGTGTCATTTTTTATGAGAAGTCGAAGACTCCCTCGTTTTGAAAGGAATAAAAGATCCCTGCCCACCGATCGATCTGGCACTGGATACTCAGAGCTACCGGAGAAAATGGTTTTCCCTGCGTAAAATACACATTTTTGCGTTGCAGTACAAGGTATTCGAACCCTTTCGGCACTCATATAACATCGCTCTGCCAACTCTTCTCCCGTTTTAACAGCATTTTTAAAGTTCCGTTGCACGCCGCCGCGATTTTCGCTCACCCACTACAAGCTAAGGAAGCGGACCAAATGCAGACGCCGGCACCGCCCTCCTGTGTGGTTATCTACTTTTTCTGCGCTAGCTCCTACCCTCCTAATCTCTCTCCACTTTTGTGCGCTCCTCGTTTCAGAAAGAAAGATAAAAAAAAACGTCTCAAGGTACGCAATGATATTCACTTTCAAAGTAAACAAAAGTTATCTCCTATAAATGAGGAGAGCGTTTGAGTGGACTGTTCAAACAACGCTGCGGATCCCCACGCGATGCTTGCGTCAGCGGTTACATAAATTTGGCGTTAGGCGATTAGAATAAAAGTAGCATCGAATATTTTTACGTTAGACGGCCCATGCTCATGACGGCCTTCCCAAAGCTGAACGCAGCACAGTCTAATACGCTTTAAAAATTTGGATCCTTGTGTGAAAGACGTGTCTGAGATTAATCCAAAGTGTCTCCTTCAAAGACCGCCCATCGAGAGGCAGGCTTCCAGCTTGTGCAACCGTTCCTAAGCAGGATGACCCCTTTGGATGGTGAATACGTAGTACTTGAAAACTGTTGTTTTGTGCTGCCTCAAGTCTTCTCTTGCTTGTGGGTGACAATTAGTGCTATCTGTGTTTATGCTTACTCCGTTTATGGGCCAGCGATTGAACGCACAATACACCTTAAAAGAGTAACTGAATCTGTTAATGACACTTACGTCGGCTCTGTATCTGCTGTGAGAGCATAAATTACCTTTTTTTTTGTTTTTTTGCTAAGGCCCACGAGTACACGAAAGATTGCCGCACGACTGGCGGCTAGAGGTGGTGGTGGTAACAACTTTATTTCGTCAACAGAAAGGATTTGGTTGATTTTAGTATGCTTCCAGGATGCGGGAGGTGGCCGTCCAGTCAGGTCCTCCGGTGCCGCATGGTATGGTCTGTGAGGTCCTGTCTTTCGGCAACTTCCAATGCCCAGCTGACGGCCCGCAGTTGAACCGCCGGATCCGAGCTGGACACCGCATCGTCCCATCTTGCTCGTTCTAGAGTTTCCATTCTCTTCGGTTTTCGATTGTTGAATTTGAAAAAATGTGCTTTAAATATGTCTTCCTGGCACCGCAGAACTTATATTCGGGGGTGTAGACCCCTAGGTAGGCCTTGCAGTATATAGGGGTTTGGGAAGGTTTTAGTTTGCAGCTTCCGCCATGCCACTTGAGTTTTATTACAGCTTTTGTCCGGCGGGGGGAGCATCCTTCTGTTGTTTTTATAATATATTTTAATTTTGTGGTGCTGGCCGACCTCAGGGCTGGCTCGCCCATTGCCCGGTTGACGAAACCTCGGGCTAAGTTGTGGGCCGCCTCATTCGCAGGATGCGAAGCGTGGGCCGGAACCCATATTATTCTAGTGGTCCTGGCTTTGAAAATGATTTGTTTGGCCGGTTTGTGGACCCTCCGTTGTGGGTTGTGGTCCAAGGTTTAAAAATATGCAAATTCCACGTAGCTGAACAGAGCCAAGGTAATGTTGATTGCCGTTGCTTGGAGATAGTCAGGCAGGCAGGCAGGCATTCAGATTATTATTTTTTTTTTGCCCCGATGCCAGGGCGCAACTATGGGCTGTCCAGAGGGCCCACGATGCGGTGGTGGGGCATGGCCTGACTGTCCCAACGGGGGAGTGGCCCGCTGCGCGCTGAGTCGCGTACCTCAGGGCTTTTATTAAAGTTTTACATCCATTAATTTCACCTATATACATAATCATTCGTAATAAATTCATCGACTCCTCAAATATTATATTTGTATGATAATTGTCAATGAGAAAATTACAGAGCAACATGAAAAACTCCTGATACAGCTTTATATTGCTCAGTACGCGCTACATAAAAGTTTTTTTTTTTCTGAGCGTGAGAGAAGCCCGCGAATACGAGTACACGCAAAATTGCCGCCTGACTGGCTGCTCGAGGCACTTCGCGTGTATTCGCGGGCTTATTTCACGCTCGGACAAACACTTTTATGCAGCACGTATTGAGCAACATAAAGCTGTATCGGGAGTTTTTCACGTTGCTCTACAATTTTCTCATTGGCAATTTACATCTAATTCTCTAATTCTAATATTTGAGAAGTTGGTAAATAATTAGGACATGTAATTAGGCGGAATGCAAAAAATAATCTGAGTATCTCCAAGCGATGGAAAACAAGATTACCTTGGTTTGTCCAGCTACGTGGCACTTGCATATTTTAAAAGTTTGGCTCAAGTTACGTGAAATGTACACCCTGTATATTGGACAGCTCCCGTTAATGGAGGTTCCGCTTAACTTTTTTTCGACCAGTAAGGGGTGGAGGGCTAGTTCTCGTGCATTTTCATTTATTACTGTTAGCCTCGTGGTGCCTTTTTTTTTTTTTAGATACCTGGTGCAACATATTTGTTCTCTGTGTCGCGAAAGAATATACAAGAAATTTATATAGACGCCGTTCCACACACATATTGATATATATGTGTCGAATCACAAGAACATGGAGGTTCGCAATACTCGATCCAGAACCCCTCCATAAAATGCTTTCTTTTTCTTTTTTTCTAACAAATCACAAGCTGAGACCTTGCGAATTAGGGCATGGCTTTGGAAAAGGACAGTTTCATTTCGACCATTGACTGTCGCTTTTGTAACAGGTTTGAAACTATTAAACACTGCTTTTTTGACTGTAAATATGCCATTTTGCTTTGGATTTTTTTCGATGAAGGTTTGCAGAAAGAGTTTGTTCTAAATTTTCACACTACCCGATATTTTGGTGTATCGTGCGATGACGTATCATTTGATTGTTCTTAGTGATGGGCCTGCCGCCTAAGCAAAAATCCTATGGAAAACCGAAATGCACAACGAATGTTTTCCTGCAGGCTACGTTTCAGTCATAGGATAATTCACCTGAAGGATATTTACGATAAGCATGAATTCCAGCCGGGCTTTTACACAAACACAAACACACACACACATATATATATATATATATATATATATATATATATATATATATATATATATATATTATAAGGTGTTTAGCCTATGCTTTCAAGTTTTCAGTGTGGCGTTTGTATGACGTTTTCTGTGTACGTACTGCTCCTTTTCCTGTAATTGGTTATGACGGTATGGTGTTCACAATATTGTAAATAGTAGCTGTGCATAAACCATTGTATTCCTTGTAATAAATACTATAAAAAATCGCATGGTAGCGTCCTGGGAGGTACACCCGATACTGAAATGAACATGGCTGCACTAAAGATGGAATTCCCGTGGTGGCCGTCATAGACAAGGGTTTTTTTTTTTTCGTGCTACGGCGATTGTGAAGCATGGGGCGATGAGGTACCCCGACGACAAACATTGGCTGCGAGGACGCCAACGATCCTCACTAGCGTAATGGAATGAACGGATGGACGGACAGTCAAGGCAACTTTAGTTTCGAGAGCTTAGCTGCTGTCACTGTTGTAACAACTAGGCACCAGAAAGCACCTGCGTGTCCTGGGGCGCTATAACGTAAAATGATTCCAAACTATTTTGATTCAAACTCCTGACGTCAAATTTACGTAACCACCGACGCAAGCATCGGGCGGTGACCCGCAGCGTTGTCTGAACAACCCAATCAAACACTCTCCTCGTTTATAGGAGGTCACCTTTGTTCGCTTTCAAACCCAAAAACATTGTCTACACTCAGCGGCTTTTCTTATCTAATTGGCTGACAAGAGGCGAGGAGCACGCTCTAGTGGAGAGGGTTTCGATGGGGCCGAGTCAGCACAGTGAAAATAGATAACCGCATGAAGAGGGTGGTGCCGGCTTCTCCGATTGGTCCGGTTCGCCTTACTTAGCTTGCTATGGCTGATCGAAAATCGCGGCGGCGTACAACGGAAGGATAAGAATGCCGCTAAAACGGATCCTCAACAAGTAAGGGTTTGCAGAGCGATGTCGTGTGCATGCCGAAAGGGCTCAATAACGTTTTACTGCCACGCAAAAAGGTTTATCATGCGCAAATAAACACATGCTCACTGGCAGGTGCGAGTAGCGAGGGCCTGAACGATCGGCGGGCAGCCATCTTTGATTCCTTTCGGAACGGGGCAGTCTGTGGCTATTCAGAAAAATTTTCAGTTTTGTTCGGCATATTAATGCATTTTTTTCGCGTACACGTCACTTTGACGTGGTGAGTTTTCGCGGTTGTGTGACGTCGCGTGACATACAGGCGAAGTGGGCGTAGCCAGAAAACATTGGACCAGTACAAGAGAGCTAATGGTGAAAATACATCGAATCAGAAATTACTATTTTTCTTTTGTGCGGTTTAATCATGCATAATCAGTGTGTACATGTTATATTAGATGGGGAGCTATCGCGGTTTTCGTGACGTCGCGTGACAGACAGGCGAAGTTGAGAGCGGCCCGAAAATGATTTGACCAATCATGGAGGCTGATTGCAGAAATTGGAATCAAAACAGTTTGGAATCATTTGACGTTATAGCGCCCCTGGCCTCCGCTTTTAGATTGCACATAGCACATATCACTCTCGCATAGCTAGTATTCACATCGGCGAACGATTGCCACCATTACACTCCAATCACAAGTTCTGCTTCACTGCGCAGCGTGCAGCCATTTCATTGTTTCAAGGGAATTATAGCCACCACTGACTTCAACTCGTGTCATTGGAGCGCTGTCGGGGCCGTTACCTTCGAAAAGAAAAATCCTTGGTATTAGTCGAGAGGAAAACATAATCTCTGTTATCCACACTCTATTTAAAGCAAGCCTATTGGTAGAAATTGAGCTGAATGTCTCAGGGGAGTGTGTGCCCAATGTTTATGGTAGGTGCGTGCGCGTGACGGAAGTCATTATTGCATGTGCAGAGCTCTTGTTTCCTTTGTTGTCGTGACTCGTAATTTCTTCGTTGGGCTCATGGCTTTTGCTTTCTTGTTCTTTTTTTTTTCTTTCATGAAGTGTGTTCTTCCTTCCTGCCTGTAATCTTTCGTCACAGGTCTGGTGCATTCATAGAGAGGAATCGCTTTGCGTTTAATTTTTCTTATCGAGATGGGTGCGTTGAATGTTTTCTTTTCATGAAGCCACACATTTGCTCATTGCAGAAAGAGCAAACAAGTTTAGCGTGAATGAGTCACAATACTTCCCGCATACTAGGCGAATGCGCGACCCCTAGGCCGCCGCTGCGGCGTTATTAAGCATTTCTCGGCTAGTGTTGTGAGCCTTCATAAGCAATCACTTTTAGTAGAAATACATATTTCATAACTAACTCTCATTTGAACGCATATGAAAGAAAAAGCTGGCCTGGCCGCCAAAGTGAAATAGAGATTCTTATAAAGGTATACAGTCGCAAATTACTAGTCGTGGCAGCAGTTCCCAAAGGCGCTCTATAAGATAATGTCCGGCGTACTCTCAGTTTAGCACGAAGCTGGATGGGAAACGTGTGACAGATTGGACATTTCGTGTCGGCGCGTCAAAAAAGACGGTCGCCTTCCTTTATATGCTTTTTTTTACCACCATAACACATGCAACAAAGCTACGCACAACACAACAAACGCAGTGGCTTTTAAGGAAATGTGTTGGTATGACTCTTGCGCAGCACTGGCCGCACTTAAAGAGCGAGATCCTGGAGGTCGGCATACGGCCATGAGATCAAGATTCTTCAATAATGTACGATGGTATAATGAAGATACTGTGATGAAGGGGGCATGAGGACAATGAGATTACGAAGATGTCACGACGACGATGTCATGATGACGAAGGTATGACGACAACCGGATGACGAAGCCGGAATGATGATGATGGCGGAACGAACGCAATGCCATGACGATGATGTTATGAGAACCAATGAATTACAATGACTGTATGACCTTGAGGCAATGAAGACGATGGCCTTACATTGCCATGAGAACAAAGAATGACAACGAGGGCGTGACGACGATGGCACGGAGACGACACTTAGACGACTAGAGCATGACGAGAATCGGATGACGAAGCTCGAGTGACGACGATGCAGTGACCACGACCGCATAGCTAGTGGACCAACCTACTAGACAACTTGGTTCCCTGGTTTGGTGTAAAAGGCGCCACTACGCCTGCATGACGGGAGTCGAATGACGAAGCTGGAATGACGATGATGCAACTACCACGACGGCATCACGACCACGAAAACATACCTAGAGCCGCAAGCTAGTAGACAACTTGGGCCACTCGGTCGGTTTAAGAGGATAGATAGATAGATAGATAGATAGATATAGATAGATAGATAGATAGATAGATAGATAGATAGATAGATAGACAGATAGATAGATAGATAGATAGATAGATAGATAGATAGATAGATAGATAGATAGATAGATAGATAGATAGATAGATAGATAGATAGATAGATAGATAGATAGATCTATTTCAATTGACGATAATTTCGTGACTACTACACACCTCGGTCCTTTCCTTTTTTACGGCGATTTATTCAGAGATGCAGAAGTAAGCCTATAAGACGAAATACTACATTACTGAAAGGTTTGCCCTAAACTTTGGCTACTCAATTACATATTAAACTCCTGTTTTATTACCGGCACTTTTTCTGACACATGGCCATCACATGGAAGGTTGGTCTTTAGGGGTCGAAATTGAGAGCGCATCCAGCCCCCTCAATCTGCCATCCGCCCCCTCCAACTATTTTGATGGTGGTCCCCTCAATTATGCTACCCTGGATCGGCCCCGGTTACACTGCCAGCCGAACGATTGACTAACACCGTTAATACCAATGTGGCAACCTTTCGCTGCGCAGCGTGTAGTCATTTCGAGTTTCAATGTCTGCAAGCAACAAATGTGTTCCTATATCTGTAGCTAGATATTTATTGTGGCTAAAGGTAGGCTCCCCCCCCCCCCCCCAAAAAAAAAAAAGTGTGTTCAGTAGCCACCACGGGCATCAACTGATGCCACTACAGTAGCTCTAAGCCCATTAACCTCAGAAAGAAAAAGGCTTCGCATGACCCGATAAGAATACACAACCACATTCATGTACAAGTTCATTACCGCGGGCATATATTGGCAAGAAAGATGGATGTCGTGGGCGAACGCGAGTCTAGCATACTCGTAAATCGCCGGCGCGCGCGCAGGACGTAAGTCATTAGAGCCTATATGGACTTCCTGTTTCCTTTCGTTATCGTCCTTGTTAAACCCACCGTGTAGATAAAAGCTCCTGTTATCCTGTTTCTTTCTATGAATGTTGGGCCTTGTTTCCTGCCTGCTATCTTTCGTCCCAGTTCTGGCGTGTTCGTTTTGATGAACCCCTTAATTTCTATTTTTTTATTTTTCTATTGAGATGGGGATGCCGAATGGTTGCTTTCTTATAAGTGATACATCTGCTCACTGCAGATAGGCCAAACAAACCTCGCCCTCATGTGTTCCATGCAGTAAACTTAAATGCCGTGTCGCATCTCCGTAGCCCGATAAATATGTGCAAGGTGCACCCGCACCCGTTAACGATTATTTTTGCATACGGGCAGCAATAGGCTCATACTTCTGCATGTAACTGATTGAAGATGTCAGTGGCCCTTTATATTTATGTGGGCGTGTATTTCTAAAGCTCTTCTACTCTTATATCTTTGTCTTAAATTTTCCGCATCACATTAACGCTTAGCTTCTGTAAACGCACTGAGTAGCTGTCCCTGCAAACCACTCTCGCGAAGCGAACGTCTCGTGGAACCAAGAGGATTTAAGACTGCCTGACTAACTCTGCTAACGTCCCGGCGATGTATGTCTTCAACGAACAATAAACCTTGAGAGAGCAACTGAATCTGTTGATGAGACTTATTTTAATGACATTTATGCCGGCTCTGCACGTGCCGTCTGAGCATAAAATAGAAATGCGCATTTCGTGGCATCAAAAGCATTCCCGTGATTGAGAGTTGCGCGCAAAGAGAAAGAGAGAGAGATAATTTAATTTGTTTGGTTGCGGAAAATTCGAGTAAAACTTAACGCTTTTAAGGCTGTCGTGGTTTCATTTTGAACAGAGAACAAAAATATACAAAATGGGAAATATCAATGTCTACTTTAATGTTAAAATATACATTGGCAATCGGCAGTTATACATTCATAGTTTGGGCACGCGAATAAAAAATAAGTACTCAATTAACGTGCCAAATACAATATAACAAGCGTGTATAATATCCATGAGTCATAGATTATCAATGCACTGTTTTTCACGACTCTAAATAGGTCATACAATTGAACAAGAGTTATTTGCAACACATCAAACTAAAATTGTTTTATTAACAAGAAGCCTTCTAATGTTGTATTTGTATTTGTGTTCATTAGCTGAAATTATTGTTTCAGCCTTGTGCGACTCAGTAACACAGGCACATGATAAGTTCTGATTTATTTTCTATACTGAGTTTTTGTGGGTGGTAATGACGCTTAAAACCTACATAACGCGTATTGATATGAGCCTTGATTTTCCGACGTTGCGTAAATTATTTTTGCATATGAATAACAGCAGCTTGTACTCATAAATCTGTAATCTCGCAGAAATTTTTTTTACAATCAGGCTGTCCCCTTTTCTATTTGCAGGTAAGTCAATTCTTTGTCGGCGCTAAGAAGGCGCTACAGTCGATGCTGCGCCGTTCGAGGCAGCCCGAAGTAGCCAAGCCACTCAGCGCATCACTTTAGGCAGACGGTACGATTTAAAAGTTTATTGGACACATATGAACCACACATAAAAAAAAACACTTTTTTAATGTTAGGAACGTATAAACACCTCGTGTTTCTTTATTTTACTAGCACACATGCAGTAAACTTGCAATTGTAACGTTGTAGGTGGTTCTCTGGCGCAAACCATGTATTAGGCTTGCCCTCTATGATTAAACTGGACAGTAGTAAAAACGATACAACCAGTGTCCTTATAAAAAAAAAGAGCGGTAAGTTTCAAATAAAGGACCAAGAACGCGGGATTACGCAGGACAGCGGGACCGCTCCCTCGTGTCATGATAGTCAAAGCTGGTTCTTTCATTATAACCATGTCGCGAGTCTTACTCAAAGCCTTGGGGCAAGTTGCCATGAGTCCCTGGGGAACCTGACCGATTCTACAGCACGGCTCAGCAGGTCCTTGTACTCGAAGTTAAAGATGCTCATTAGCTCCTTCTTGACTCTGGCAGATATCTCCTCCTTGAATTTCTGGCTACGGCCCTCGTTCAGCCTCAGCCAGCTGCTGTACGTAATCCCAAGCTGGTAGCTCCCGACGTGGAACGTGAAGATAGTCCCGTTGCGACCGGTATAAGTGCCGGCTTCGAAGAAAGACGCCGTATTTCTTACAACTACATTCACCCAGATGGTTTTCCGAATGGCGAACAGGGTGTCTCCTTCTGCCTGCGTTTAATGTGACAAGGTGGTTAGCTTGGCCAGTCAGTGGTGCTATTATTAAAAGTAATGTTTACGCATGAGGTTTCTCAAGGTACGAAAGTTGAAGATATCACTGGTACAGTAAAAATTGCGGCTGACGTCAGTGCGATTACTGACGGAATAGTCATCTGAGGGCGTTCAGGCGGCCTGATTATGGCCGACTGCGAAATGAGCGCCTCAGGTAATTAGGAGTAATTTCAGAATCAAACCAATCCTATGCGGGTCTAGGTCCATATTCACAAGGGTATCTTACGTTAGAACTATTGTTTAGAGCAGGTGCATGCCATTCTCGATGTTGGGCATAATTATTAGCAATGGCGACCAACCGATGACAAGTAGCCTATACGAACGAAAAGCTGTATCAGTTCGTCTCGCGGTCTTATGCACCATCCATCGGCTATCTCATGTAAATGAGTCCGGCAAGCGAATTGATTAAGTTTGCAACTTCGACAAAAAACGCCATTATTTTTTTTCTTCGTGCGCAAGTACGGAAGCACAAAACACAAGAGAAGTTTAAAAAAAAACGCTTAACCTTAACATGAAGCGCCAAATCGACTGCCCTAGAGTGGACCGCTGCCATCGGAATAATGAGTGACAATTGTTAAATGTCGAGGACCGCTCCGTTCTCGGGGCACGAGCCATCTGCCAGCACGCGGCAAAGTCGAGGAATAGCTTCGAACTGATATGCCCTTGTAAATATGTTTCTCAAATCCCACAAGCAGTGGCACCAAAGGGCTAGAGATGCAACCAACGTACCAACGCAGTGAAGGTGACGTTGAGTCCCTGCAGGGTGAGGAAGCAGACGAAGGTGACATTTCGCTGTAATAGTCGAGCATATGGCAGTCATCCCGCCGCTGCACGGCATGATCGAGGCCATGGATCTCGCCGCGTGTCATGTTCACCTCCAGGTCATGGTTGGTCCTGCCGTTCTTCGACACCTGCCGGACATTGTGTTGGCAGTATACCTCATTCATAATTACACACCAATAGTTTCGCATGCGCTTTCCTTACTCGCACTTATTTGCAATAGCATTCGTCGGCACTCACTAAGGCAATTTACCCGCACCGACTTCTACTCATCGAAACTAACTCACATCCACTCACGCTCGCCGGAAGTCCCTAACGTTTATATTCACGTCCACTAAAACTCACCGGCTCTTCCGCTTACTCATGCTCGAGTTTACTGACACCCGTCGGCTCTCACTCCCGCTCTACGTCACGCCTGTGAAATGAGTGTTGAGCCGGTGTCACTCAGGGTACTCGAACTATGCGGCGGGGTACGTTGCACAAGGAGCACCTGTATCTCAGACACACTTCAGGAGTGATGTCACCTTCGTGCTCTCGCGTGTAACGCAGTGGTGCTTGAGCACACGATCATGCACAATCATCGCTGCAGTTCGGGCTAGTGGGTTTTCTTCTCACCATGTGGCAAGTGGAGCCAACGAAGCGACACTTGATTACTAGGCTCCGAGGCCGCAAGGCAGTAGCCACAGCGTGACGTTCTCTTTCGCAATGTCATGCGTAAGTTCTGACTAAGCTACGCTAAGAAGACTTCGACATGAGTCTTTTAGATGCGAAGCATCTTATGGTCGGGGCTATGTCACTCACTCCCTCCCTCCGCCGTGCGGCGTCCACACCCCTACTGCGCATGCGCATCCTAGCTCCTCCCCCTCCTCTCCTTGTCTTATATCCTCTGCTCCCTCCTCTCCAAGTCCGGCACCGGGAGCGACTCGTCCAACAGGCCACGATCCAAGACCCCCACCGGCGGTAAAGGCAAGTCCTCTCTAACGTGGGCCGATAGGGTCCGTGGCAACCAAACGCAGGCGTCCAACTCCCAGGACTCACATGACCCGCGTCTCACGAACGAGCTCGAAGAGCTTAGGCGTGCCAATGATAGTCTTAGGAAAGAAAACGCTCAGTTCAAGCGTGAAATCAGTCGGCTAGCCGCCGAGATGGCCGAAATACGAAGATTGGCGCTAACACCGCCAGCTCCTCAGCCCGCCGCTATGGACACGGCGGAGGCCCCGCCCAAGACAGTTGCAGTGAAGCGTCGCGCCCTGGATGACTCGAGGGGAGATGAGACGGTAGAACTCCTTTCTGAGCTCAAGAATGCCATCTCCAACATACAGACAGGTCTCTCTCACGTACAAGAAATGATCGCGCACCCCCAGCTAGGCCTGGTCGCCCTCAGCGCGAGAATACTTAGGCTGGAGGGGACAAGCCACGGATTTTTGCCAAGCACATCGACAGCACAAGTCTCAAACTTGCACAGCGTTATTGCCCCACCGACGAAGGGTGCCATCCTGGAGGCGGCACTTTCGCAATCCATCCCCAAGCCCAATCATGGATAACGGAACTAACGTCATAACAATGTGGCAGTGGAATTGCGCAGGGTTTGTCAGCAAACGGGCGACCCTGCGGCAATACCTAAAAAGCGTAAAGGACAAACCCCAAATAATCGCCTTGCAAGAAACGATCACATCATCACCCATCAAGCTCCCCGGTTTCGTAACGGTGGCTTCCACTGAAGGGGGAAGGGGGGTCGCTACTCTGGTCAGTAAAAAGTTCACGTGCATTCAGCGAGACCTCGGTCCTGCGGACAATGGGGTCGAGTACGTCATGACCGAACTCCTTGTCAACCCCCCTAAGCGGCGCTTAAGAAGAAATAGTATCTTCATACTCAATGTTTACTGCAGACCTAGTGTTCACAGAGCCAGGGTTGGTGGTATTCTTAAGAAGGCTGTTCATTTTGCCGGCTGTCAACCTCTAGTTGTCATGGGGGATTTCAATGCCCAGCATCAGGCGTGGGGCTATCGCACCAATACGAAGAAGGGTAGAGACATATGGCATACGGCAACGGAGGAAGATCTTACGCTGGTAACCGATAAAGACTTTCCGACAAGGAGAGGGAACTCGGTGTGCCGAGATACGACTCCGGATCTCACCTTTGTCAAGAACCTGGAAAACGTCAAATGGACCAACACAGCCATGGACCTCGGTAGCGAATCATTGCATCATTGAAGTGGTCATCAAGGTTGCCCGTAACAAGACGAGGACCTTTAAGTTCACTGACTGGGACTTGTTCCGAGCCAACCGCTCCGAGCGCGTCCTCACCCAGGATACGGACCTAGACTCTTGGTGCGACGGGATAAAAGAGGATGTGGCTAGAGCCGCCAAGGAGGTGACAACCGATCTGGAGGTGGACAGGATGGACAGTAGGCTCGCGCATCTGTTGGAAGCCAAGCAGGCACTGCTCGCGCGATGGAAGACTCAGCGCCATAACAGAAGACTACGCAAGAAAATTTCCGAAATCAACAGTACGATAGAGGCTCATTGCAAGGTGCTATGCAAGCAGCAATGGGACGAGCTGTGCGACTCGATGGAGGGCCACCTCAAGACGGGTAAAAGCTGGCGACTCCTCAGGCACCTACTGCACGATGGCAACACCAAGTCCAATCAGAAGAGAGCTTTGGTGAAAGCTGTCCATTTGGCCACCGACTCGACTCCAGATGAGGCGGTCACGGAGCAGCTCATAGACAAGTACCTGGCGGCCACGGACGATCCAATGCCCCCCCAATTTCCCGAGTACGAAGGGCGCGACGCGCCATCGATGGACGAGGATTTTACCGTGGCTGAGGTCAAGCGGGTTCTCGCATCCCTCAACGGCAGATCTGCCCCTGGGCCCGACGGGGTAACCAACAAAATGCTGAAGCATCTCGACGACGACTCAATCGAGTTTCTTACAGACAGGATGAATGAAATCTGGCGCAGCGGCCACATTCCCAAGAGCTGGAAAGCAGCCTACACAGTCCTCATACCCAAGCCAGGCAAGGCGCCGAGCATCGACAATCTAAGGCCCATCTCCCTGACGTCATGTGTAGGGAAGATGGCCGAGCACGTCATGCTTAACCGCCTCACTGACCACCTCGAGTCTAACGAATGCTATACTAACAACATGATTGGCTTTCGGTCGGGGCTCTCGACTCAGGACGCCATGAGGCTGATCAAGCATCAGATCATTGACTCCACCTCCGCGGACACTAAGGCAATTCTCGGCTTGGATTTAGAAAAGGCCTTTGACAACATATCGCACGCCTTTATTCTCAAGAGCCTGACAGAGCTTGACGTCGGCAAGCGGGCGTACAATTTCGTGCGCTCCTTCCTTTCCTCGAGGTCCACTAGACTCAGGATTGACGAGTTTTTAACCCACGAAATTCAGCTTGGGCCAAAGGGAACACCTCAAGGAGCGGTGATCTCTCCGACGCTGTTCAACATCTCCATGATCAACCTGTCGAAGGCCTTGAACAAGATCCCTAACATTAACCACACGATCTACGCGGACGACATCACCATCTGGTGTCCCAGCGGATGTGAGGGTCAGATCGAGGGTGCTTTGCAAGAGGCCATCGATGTGACGGAGCGGTATCTCATCCCCACTGGGCTAAGGTGCTCGCCCACCAAATCCGAGCTCTTACTCTACAAGAAGAGGCCCAGAGGTGGTTCTCACCGGTCCTGGAAGCCAGCAACGGAGAGCCACATTACGTTATTCACTGGTAACGGCTCCCCAGTTCCGCGGGTGGACACTATCAGGATCCTAGGAATGTTTATCGAGTCTAACGGGGCCAATGGAGCCGCTGTCAAACGCATTTGTTCCAAGACCGAAAGCGCCCTCGGACTGATCCGAAGAATCGCCAACAGGTACCGCGGAATCAGGGAGGACAATCTGATCCGGATTATCCACGCATTTGTGCTATGTCACCTCGCTTATTCGGCGGCTATGCACAACTGGCTGGTGTCGGAGCGCAACAAGATCAATGCCCTAATCAGAAGAGTATTCAAGCTTGCCCTTGGCCTTCCCGTCCGAACGCACACAGAAGACCTCCTCAAGTTGGGCATCCACAACACGTTCGAAGAAATTGTTGAAGCCCAAGAGTTTTCTCAATTTGTCAGACTGTCTGGCACCCCAGCGGGCCGAGCCATACTTGGCATGCTGGGACGTAACCCCACGGTCGTTGGTCCCGACGCTGTGAAGCTGCCCAACGACATAAGATCCAAGATTTCCATACACCGGATGCCACGCAATATGCATCCGACCTACAACGAAGGACGAAGACGAGCCAGGGGTAAAGCTTTGCTCGCCAGTGCCCGCTTGGACAAGGATCGAACATGCTTCGTAGACGCTGCTTCGTACGCTCAAGAACAAGCCTTCTCCTCAGTGGTCATCAACTGTGATTCGAAAATCATCAGCTGTGCTACCATCCGCACTTCTAGTTCCAGCGTTGCAGAACAGGTTGCTATCGCTCTTGCATTGACGGACGATATACATGACACAATTTATTCAGACTCCAAGACCGCTATCAGGGCCTTCCAGATGGGAATGGTGGCTCCCCAGGCCCTACGTATCATCCAAAACGCCAAAGACCTCAAAGATCACTCATTGGCCTGGTTCCCTGCGCACCTTGGAAACATTGAAGGTGCCTTGCTCAACCCCAACGAGGAGGCACACTCGGCTGCACGAGGTTTGACTGACCGTGCGCCGGGTAATGCGTCCTCTCTAGGGCGACCCGAGCCTCTGTGCTCATACAACGAGATATGCAAACACAATTACTTATCAAGAAGACTTCTGCCTCTGCCGCACTCCTCACTGTGCAGGGCCCAGGCAGTGACTCTCAGACTTCTACAAACCAGCACTTACCCAAGCCCTGCAGCACTGCACACAATGTACCCCGAACGGTTCCCAAGCCCGGACTGCCCCCTGTGTGGTGGTTATGCGGACTTCGAGCATGTCCTGTGGGGCTGCGCATTTGCCGGTCCCCCTTTCACCCAAGAGGAAATGATGATGCTTATTAAGGCCCAGGATCAGACCTCTCAAATCCTGGCAGTCCAGAGGGCCCGCGAGAGGGCCATCAGGTTTGACCTGATGGTCCCCGAGTGGGCCTAGCCAGGTGACGTCGAGATTACTCGCGTCTATTGTGGACCCAATAAAGTTCACTCACTCACTCACTCCCTCCTCTCCTTGTCTCATCTCCTCTCCTCTCGGCATTCCTCCTCTCCTCTCCGACGCTCCTCTGGTCTCCGGATTGCGCAACGAATGGCAACACCTGCGGCTCCGCTCGCGATAATGCGAAGCAGCTTAGGTTAGAGGCGCGACGGTAGGCGCCCCAGAGGCACCGGCAACAGTCACCAACGCCGCGCGCGTTTGGTGCGAACGCGGGCAAAACGCTGGCGGCGTCGACAACAGTTCTGCGCGTTGCTGGTGCTGCTGCATGTCCAAGTTTAAACTTGGACATGCAAAAACACCAGCAACGCGCAGAACTGTTGTTCTACCTTGAGCCGACCCCATGACTGCTTCGCATACTACTCAGGGTTCCCCTACGGAAAGATGGTGTAATTTTTTTTTTGTCTGAAATATTCTAGCTTTAAAGTGAATAGCTTCATCTGGCTGTTTCGCCCACTTTCGTGGCGACTCGCTATTGGTGGTCAGGCTTTTACCACAAACAAAAAGACGCCAATGGAAAGGGCGCGTGCCCTGGTGCAGCCGGGTCACCAGAGGCGCACGTGCTTCCGCTCGAGAGCTTTGGCGCCTTTGAAGGCTTGTACTCCATCTCACGGGTACCCTGCTGCATTGTGGAAGTTTCAGGACTCCTTAGCCAATAGGAACGCCGAATGTCCCTCGAGATGTCTTTATTCGTGCCGCGTCGTCTGCTCAGCGGCTGCTGAATTCGCCGTGAACGACGTGCATGTGCAAAGGTCCTCACCTGTCACGATTCGCTGTAACGCATCTGTGCCGAGCAAAAACAAAACACTCTCATCTTGCAACTAATCTTCATCAGAGAGGTACGTCCGCAACTATTACAGGCGGCGCCAGGATATTGCTTATGTACGCCTCGCACCTTCGGCCCCGCTGCAAACGATTTGTGAGATGGAATATATATGCAGGGGTGGACTGCTTGGTAAGGACACCGTTCCCTTTTCCCGTCGCCCTCTTCCTCGGTGGGAGCTGTGGGAGAGGAGGATGGCAGTCACCTTCCGCGCCTGCGATCGCGCCTCATGAGACAATTCACGTTTGAGGAATCGGGTGATATGTGCACCGCCAGCTATACTATCACTGCGTACGTACTCGTTAACTGTTCAGTTCTCCATGGGATTAAGCAATGAAAAAAACGAAGCTAACTAAATATCCTCACCGGAACAAATATTCGCCTTTAAGCGCACTATTCCTTTGGTACATAAAATATTTTTCTAAACACGTTCGGCTATTCTCTTACCTCGACAATTATCGTCGACGGTTTCTGCACATATTTATGTTCATATCAGTAGCAGAAATGTTTCCACACCGGCGCAAAATTGGTGAATAAAGGCGGTGTACAAGCGTGTTTGTGCAAGCGTGTTTTTATTCATATGAGGATGCAGTAAATCTACGTGGAAAGGAGTATCCGACGACACTTGATCAGAAGAAGCATTTACTTCGGAGCTCTACTAAAGAAACATGGGAACGGAGAAAACGTTCTGCCTGTCTTCCCCTATGCCGCATTTCATAACATCTGCCGCATTAAAAATAGAATTGACTCTACCTACTGTAGAGAGTGGATTTTTTATCAAGGCCATTAATGTTTTACAAAATGGTTAAACGTCGCAAATTGCAAAAAATACTGAAGCATCGAGATTTCAACTCAGTAACTCAAGAATAAAAAATTATATCGGTTATGTAAACTTAACCTGTATGAGAATGCCTGAATCGCCAAAACATAATATTCATTAAACACAGATCCGAAATATGAGAGTAATTGGTGACTATGACTTTTTGAAGACCCTTGTAAACACTAACAATTTCATGTAGCCTTTAAACTAGTACATAATATTTGTCCACCTCAGAGCGAGAAAAGAAATAGAAAGGGCAGGGATGCTAACTGCAACAGCGCCCGGTTGACTACCCCACGCTGATGTAACACAATAGGGTAATAGAAAGACGACAGGAAAGAATTAGGTGAGCGTGTGCATATGCGCGTACGGCACCACGCAATGAAAGGCGCTCGCACAAGGGCAGTCGCATTCTAAAAGCACAAAAGTGCTTTCCCGGCCTTCTTGTCCGATGATCGGTAAGAACTATGTTCCAGTATTGTCCGTATGGTCAGTGGACGATCATCCAGTCGACTCATGTCCCCTTCAGATCATCAGCATCGGCCTATATTTATGTCCACTGCAGGACGAAGGTCTCTCCCTGCGATCTCCAATTACCCCTGTCTTGCGCTAGCTGATTCCAACTAGCGCCTGCAAATTTCCTAACTTCTTCACTCTACCTAGTTTTCTGCCGTCCTCGACTGCGCTTCCCTTCTCTTGATATCCATTCTGTAACTCTTATGGTCCACCGGTTATCCTTCCTACGCATTAAATGGCTTGCCCAGCTCCATTTTTCCCTCTTAATGTCAACTCAAATATCAGCTAACGTACTCGTGGGGATTGCACTGTAACTTAGGTCACTTCGTTTTATCGTCTTCACCTTGACAAAGACAGATCCCTTTGTTGAAACGTTCGCTTAAAGAGACATTCCTTGTTGGCCTGCCGCTCATCATTTTGTTTTATTTATGCTATGAAACACTATTAAAGAGTAACCATCGCGCAAGTACCTTGAAACTGAAGTCTTCGATGGTGGCGTAGGGGAAAAGCCTTGGCGATTCCTTCACGAGGAGTGGCATCTTTTCCTGGAAAATGGTGTCCACGTAAATGTTCGCGTCTCTGATTCTGATGAGCCCCGACGACGCTGATAGGGGAAACAAAATGGAAGAAATGTCGCTGAACAATAGTTTTAAAAACTTTACTGAAATGTTAATTTCATGGCTGATGAAGAAATATGGTTTGATTTTAAACCCAAATCATGACGGACACGTCATTCGTGACTGTGGCCCAACATTGCAGCACTGCTAACTGTTCCAGGCATGGTTAATAATGCAATGTGTTTGCGCCCTCGTAAGCTTGGCGTCCTCAACGTGCGCTTCATTAAATAACAGCATAACCTGCGTAGGATGCGCCAACTTGGAAGTTTTCTACGAGACCTTATGTAAAGGAGACATTAGCACTTGCAGTTACAGCTGAAGAGTCACTTAAGGTGTGTCCGGAAATTTTTAGAATTTTGTAAAACTAAATTGCTTACGTTCAACAACGAACTTGTGAAGTGCCGTCAAGCCATCAGGCCTCGTGCCATGAGAGAGAAGACGAAGAGGAAAAAGTTTCGCGATAAATCTTTCGTCAGGCTGACCGTATTTTCTTATTGTTTGATTTTCAACTGAAACAAAACAATTACTCTGCAAAATTTTTAATGTTTTGATCTCATCACTATTCCTTTGAGTGAAGTTGTTTCTCCAAATCCTTTATTCACGTTTGTCTTTAGTCTTTCCTTGAATATTACGTCTTTCATCATTTTCATTCAGATAGCCTGTCTGCTCGCTTGCATACTATTCTAGTTTTTTCAGTATTCCCTTTTGTTTTTCCTTTTAATTTGCGTTCCTTCTCATCAAATTAGAATTCTCTGAAGCTACTTCCTGCCGCCTGATTTTCGGCCTCTCCCTCTTAGTGGGTACACGCCGTAAAAGCGGATGATGATCATCATCACCATGTCTGTACACGCCGTACACGCCGTAAAAACGGATGATGATCATCATCGCCATGTCTGTACACGCCGTACACGCCGTAAAAGCGGATGATGATCATCATCACCATGTCTGTACATTTCCGCACAGCCGTTACTCCCTGAACCTTATTTGGGTTTACAATGTCAGCCCAAGTTATGAAGATGGATATCTATATACCCGAGGTTATCAGGTTCACAGAGAACTCGTCCAGTTGGACGCCATTGTCAACAAGCCGCAACCACTGATATCTAAAGTAGAGATCAGTGACCGGAAGGCCACTCAGATTTCAACTAAGACAACGGCACCAGTGGCAATAACACAATGTTAGTGCGAAAGATTGTGTCTACCCTTCCGAATTATTTATCGAGAAGACAGGTAGCACAGTCGTAAGAATATCACGGTGGTGTTTTGACAAATGAAACGGACGCCACAAAAGCAATTGTAGCACCATACAGTGTTGATTGGTGGTTTAACTCAGACACTGCAGTAGAAATATAACTTTAAGAGAAGTAATAAAAGGGGACGTTTTTGGTGGCATTTCAACAGCTCTAGAATCGCGGATACATGTGTACGAGTTCGCCTGTAAAGCGACCAACTGGGAGAGTGAATTGGGTTCACTGAAATACAAGTTTAATTGTGGCCCTCCGTTTGAATTGTGTTTAGCAGTGGGAAAATGACCTTTCCTACAGACAATACGGCAGCATACTAGAGTACTATATTGACAAACGACGGTTAGTTCAGGGAGGCAAAATGAGCACTTCCTGACACACCTAATGTACCGCTCCTTATAATTGGAGTAAACCGGGTGTAAGGTATGGCAGAAGAACTACTTTACAACCTGCAGTACATAAGTACTGAATCCAGGACTTCTGGCAACAGTCGCATAATTCGAATGGGTGCAGCATTCGACATCGACAGAATATCGACATGCGCCTGGATCACACGTTATCTTTTACAAACCCCCCTGCAAGCATCCAAGCCACCAATCAAAAGTGCTTCCATATACATTATTAACCCTAATGCCCTTCACGCTCAAATGAAAGCCAATGAACAAGACGTACATGTTCTAATTGACAAGACGACCCAGTGAGTTTGATAAATAGAGGTTTGATCAAAAACGATGAAGTGCATGGAGCTAAAGTGATAGAGTTTAACAGTTACGACGGGGAAATTCGTCATCTTCGAGACTTGGGGACAATTACTGTAGAATTTTATTGCACTAATCATCTACTTGAAACTCTCTTAACGAGTTATGTCCACTTTAACTTTATACTATAAAGGACGCATATGCAACGCTTGAGGATTAACTTTTTATGGCAGGATGACCTAACACTTGAACGCGAGTTAAATAGAGCTTGTGGTGCAGAAGAACAAAGCACCGAAATTGTTAAAAGAGCAGGATATATCCGCAGGCCCTCACCCCGACTTGTACGTTCGTGCTAACCCGCCCGCCTACGCTCGTCATCGAAGTCCCATTCAAATTGCGAAACACTACGACTGTACGAAAAAAAAAGCCACACGGTCTTTCACAGGATAAGAAAACATGGCTTCGGCAGATACTGCAGCAAATGCTTGTAGCGGTGCTAGTCCAACCGCCAACGTCAACATTCACGTCACTAATAAGAATATTACCGAAAGAGCACGATAACTCAAAATTATGTACTGATTATCGGCTTATTAACAACCAGACCGACTTGTTTCCGTTCTCAGTATCTCTCGTTGGTGAGATCATTGATGAAACAGGTGGCTGTCAGTGGTTCCATAGAATCAATCTGTTCAAAGGCTATTGGCATGTGTTGCTAGTGGAAGAACACAAAGATTGTACAGCATTTGTGACGCCACTTGACATCTAAGAGTATAGCAGGCTGCCCTTTGGCGTGCAAAATGAAACATTGAGTCTCTCAAACTCCTGCACTCTCAATTCACTCACCCCTCTACATCTCCCGTAACATATATATGTCACGTGCAAAACCTCTAGCCACAAGAAAAAGTAATCAGCTTAACTTGTCTCTCTTTTATGCTCGCATTAACACACCTAAATACAGTTCTTTTTCCTTGGGACTATTGAATACTGCGATGATCTGTTTGGTGCTACCTATTGTTTACCCCTGAAGGTGTTACCCCTGAAGGTGATACGAAACCGACCAAACTATGAACTCGCTGCACCTGCCGCAGCCCATCTTGCTTGACGAGACGCGGATGCGATCCATTCTGGGTGATGAGGCCGGCGCGATATGCAGCATGTCGCATCTCGACGCCGGCTGCGGCCGGTTCACGACAACGAACGCCGGGCCGGATACGCCGGCCAAGCCTCGCGCCGAGCTATAGAGCGTTGCGCTTTCCCTGGCGTGGCGTCCCCGTGCCGAGCGCTCTAGCGCTTCAACCCGAAGTCGAACTTTAAAGTGGCCTTTAGAAGACTGCGCACCTACTTAGTTAAGCAAAGGAAACCAAAGACAAAGCTAAGAACCAGCCAGGCCAAGCCAAGTTAAGCAAAGTTAAAGCTAAGAACAAGCCAAGCCAAACCAAATTAAGCAAAGGAAAGCAATATTAAAGCTAGGGAAGGGCTCCCAGCTTCGCTGTTTGCCCAGTCTTCGCATCACTTAGTGTGAATCTGCCCCTAATTTTTAATGACTTCTTTTATTTGATGTGTTTGTGTTTTTTCCCGCTCCTGCGATAGCCAGGTTATGGCTTGTAGCATCTAAAATTTAAAAAAATCATGCAGCTGGTTTTAAATAAAGGATGAATGAGTACTGCAGCCTCTAAGTGGGGATTTTTGCAATGTGTATACAGATGACATCATTGTTTACTCAAGAACGATAAACAAGCGTGAACAACGTTTGTAGTAAGTACTGAACGAACTGAAGAAAGCCAAGTTAAATATATATCAATATATAGAAAAGTGAGTTTTTAGACTCTCGGTTGTGTTATTGGGCCGGGTATTCGAAGGACACGCAAAAATCATGGAGGAAGAATCGGTGAGAAGGATGTCAAGTTTAACGAAGTAGCATCATTTGCACTGATTGCGAGTTTTCCTCGGATTGGCCGGATCACTTGAGAGTGCTCAATAAGGCGTTTTGCTACAAATGCAAGGTGCTTGACTACGTATGCGTAAATACGTTTCAATCGTGTGGAATGAAGAGTGTGAACGTCCTTACCAAGATACTGTCGAAGCAATATTACAGAATCCTGTTTTAGTGTTTACGGATTTTTCGAAGCCGCTCGATTTGGTTGAAAGCGATAAGCACTATAATGACAAAATTTTGCGGATGGACGCGCTTCTCAACTAGTGAAATGACGAAGAACAAAGAGGAAGGCTATTTAACCTTATGGACAATAATTCGCATATTTTCACAAGTCTCAGCATAATTATTCGACAACTAAAGAGGAAGCACTGGCCATGGTTGAGTTCTTGAGCTACTGCCACGGCTATCTTGAAGGCCGGCCGACATTTGAATTCGTTCACCGACAACCAGGCTATAAAAGATCTCTTGAGATGATTGCCTTACGGAAAACGCAGAATAGCACGATGGGCATGCAAGATTCAGCATTTTATCGTTGATGTTTCTCACCGGCCTGGCGATAAACTATCTGACACCGGCGCGCTTCACACTTAACATACTTAAAGTGGAAGGAATCGCACACGCAAGACAGGTGCGTTGCAAGTATTTGGGGCAACACGGAAAGCATTGTTCTGTGCGATGACAAGTTCCAGGTTCCAGAGACATGCAGGCGTATCATCCTGGAATCGTACCACGAGAGCCCACAGACCGTAGGTTATGACAGCTTTTATAGGACCCCCATGAAGTTAGACCAATGCTTCATATGGCTAGCTATATTAGGAAAAACGATCTGTACGACCACGTGAAGGCATGTCACCAGGGCCGGGTAACCAAAGTCAAGTACCGACCACGTAGAAAAGAAATTACAATCCCAACTTACTCAAAGGCACCCATTGAAGTTCTACAGCCTGATATGTAGTAAAAAAGAAGAATTAAGGGGTGCACAACACACAAACGTTTATCGTTGCCATTGAAGAATGTTCTGGAGTTGCAACAGGAAAAGCACGAAGGTAGGATGCTGCCTTTGTCATATCGCTTATGAATCATGAGGTATTCAAGAATACAATGGTGATCATCTCTGACAACAGGTCAGCCTTTCAAAGGGATCAGTTGAGGCAGTGGCAATGGAAAAAGAAATAACGCTGAGGTTGTAACTCCGTGCCACCCGGAAGGCAACGCTGAGCTGAACGGCTAATAAGATATATAAAGAATTCCTGGCACTGAATCCCGTGGGGGATGGAAGAAAGATCTGTAAGCCACTATCACACACAAAAACAACTCCTACATTGTTGGTCTTGGTGGCGGCCCTAACTTTACTTCTAGCCAAAATGGTCCATCTCTACCAGTGGACCGGTTGCAGAATTGTCGACCGTAATCTCCGAAACATAACTGCAAGAAGGCAAGTAAAATCTCTCATTGAAAATATATTTAGACGCACTACAACATATGAAGATTCTAGATATTTAAGCGGCCAACTTCGTCTTTTTGTGTAACGGACTGGAAGGTCCCTATTCGCACTTTAATGCCACAAACGTGGTAACAAACACAGTCAGATAGCAAGGTGTGGGAAAACCATATCCTATGAAGGGAAAAATGGGAACATTAAGTCTAGCACCAGTGGAAATATAAAGGCCAAATAATCACCGTAATTATCATCATCACACTGGGGGAAGCTTGGCAAATATGTGAATAATTCCATATTACCCCAGGACGCGCTTCAACAAAAATCCCGGAACGTGTGAAGTTCCATCAAGCCGATAAACGTTGCGACAGGCGGAAGAAATTAAAAATGTTACATAACAAGTGATTGGTCAGATTGACCGCTTTTTACTTTACACAATTATACATTGGTTCACCATCTTCGAAGCCGTCCCCATATTGAGTAGGTGAACTAAATCCATCAATTTTACCTTGAAAGAAACGCTTTCATTGATTCAAGTTTCACTGAAATTTAAATATTTCGACAGTAATTTAAAACGTCCGCGAATTCCCTGAATAAACTACAGTGACAAATAAGCAAAAAAATATTGAAATGTATTGCCAGAGATAAACACATTCTTATGGTTCGCCCAGCATACTTGAATATTTTTGGCGCACGTTTTAAGACAGACGCATCCTTCAAATTGTTTTCTGATTTTATGCTGCTGACATTAAATGTCAAATAAAAACAGAAAGCATACAGATGCTTCAGAAACTCACCGTAGCTGAGAGATGCCAGTACTACAACGCAGAACTTCAGCATCATGCTTGTAAATATTCTTTCTGAAAAAGAATGTCTCAAAATATACACAAATTATGCAGTAATGCCTTCTCCCCCAGCCCCGTTGCAAGCTTGTCATTACGAAAGCGGAACGCCACGAATGTGCAGGTACCTTATGAAAATACAAACTACATACTTTCATCGTCGGCTATCTCTCTTCAATGGTTCAGTAAGCAAGACAATTGGCCTCTTGACTAATAGATTCACATAGATATTGTGGTTTTATATACATAACGCCAATGAATAGTATGCTTTCAGTTAATCAAAATTCACCTTTCTCATGTTTGTCATGCAACTAATACCTTATAGCTTTACACAATGTCTTTATACATTTACTAGAATCCACTATCACTGTCAACAACTAACCAATCACATTTCTGGTCTTTTAACAGTTGATTTCATTACGCTACAACAGTGTTGATTGAACAGTAAATTCACTTTGGTGATTGATGGTGATGCAGGCAAGCTGGCATCATAATTGCGGGAAGTGCGCTACTTTACATGATCACATTGACTTGCCCAAAATGTAAGAATTGTACCAGATTGCATGTACTGTCCTTCAACTGCTTTAATATATGCAAATTCAGTTCTCGCTACAATTTTCCTAGCAAAAGTTGCTAACACCATATGCTTTCAATCGTGTCTATGAATTTCTACACTTTCGAAATGAATTTGAGGCCACGAAAGGGGCCGAGAGTAATATATCCAGATGTATGGAGCTCACCTTCCCACCATTCGTACCAAGACGTCTCATTCAACTAAATGAGGCACCACCGACAAACGTACTAAGCTCTATTCAGGATACTTTTCCTCTCCCTGGCAACTTCCGTCCTCTCCTCCGATATGCCGATAGTGCGCTTTACCGCAGTCGTGGCCGAGTGCATTGGGCGCATGACTCGGCTGTACAGAGGGTGCGGTTAATTCCACACATGGTAATTCCACACATTCTAAACAGGTCACTTGCCCCCCACTGCCAAAAGGGGGGTGGGGGGTAAAGTATGCCGTTTTCTCCCCACTTTTGAAACAAGGCACTGTCGAAATCACCGGCTACAATTCGGAAACTGAAATACATGTGCCGTAAGGTAATTATTTATTGAGGTAATTAGTGACTGTTCGTAATTAGTTTATTATGCATTTCTATTCCTCGTACAGTGATGTCGTTTAGTTTGAGCAATCCAGCAAAATGACTACAATTATGCGGTCTCCCACAAGCGATGTTCCGAGAATTGTGATGGTCCATAAAACAAACCCTGCACCTGTGGTTTTACGACGTGTACTTGCTGAAATACTAACACAACTGCTAGAAACACGGACCCGTTAGCTCTCTCTCTTTTTTTCTATGTGTGTGTGTGCGTGTGCGTGTGCGTGCGTGCGTGTGTGTGTGCGTGTGCGTGTGCGTGTGTGTGTGTGTGTGTGTGTGTGTGTGTCGGCCGAGATGCTGCGCAACCTACGCAGCATCGGCAGCGTAGGTTGCGAACGAGGCGCAGCCGCAGTGATGCCGTAGTGAAAAATCACGACCTGCCGCAGGTTCTCGTACATGTCCGCGCCTGTAGAAATCGGGTTCGAACGAGGACCGTCTGGCAGTTCGCCACTTGCGTGGAGAAAGTGCAAGTAGTCATGTTGTTCACGTAGAAGTGATTCAGGGGCCTAAGAAACCAGTCGGCAGAGCTGCTCCTGCAAAACCTCGGAGGCCAAGCATCCGCGGAAGGTGCGAGCACAAAAAGGCTCGCCTGCTCCTGTTTGCCACGAAATCTCGAATGCCGATAGCAGCAGCGTTGCGTTGGTCACAGGCAGGGCGTCACCGTGCCTGTGAGAGTGAAATTTCCGCGAAAGGAAAGCGGATACCTTCCGGGAACGTCCAAGGAAGGAGAGCGGCGGGCCGCAGAGTATCCGAAAGCTATTACGTTTGGCCCAGTGAATTCCTTGAAAAGAGTCATCGCTTAGCTGCTTTTGAGCGGGGGAGGAGGCTCACAGACCGAGTAGAGGTTTGACCGAGTAGGCAGGCGCGTGCTGACTATCGGCGCGGGTGGACGCAGGCGCGATGTGGGACAAGACGCGGAATGACGGGACGGTTAAAATCGAATGAGCTGTCGTGACTGAGCGCTCGAGGTGACGTAGTGAGCTGGGACGGATAATTGCAAATTATACACCATGGCATCAATCCCCAAAGATGTGATAACCTCTACCATACCTTCTCAATTTGGCATGAAGGTGGCACTCACACTCGACAGATTGAACATTTCGAGCTGGTGCGTCAGAAAATACGGTCGCCCTCCCACTTATTCCCTCTTTAGTCTGACAGTATATTTCACGCAACAAAGCTACTTACCAGAAAACTCTAACATGCCCATATGCTGATATGTAGGTATGTAGAAAACTTTGGAGATATCATCCTTGTGCAGCGCTGGCGGACACAGAGTGGGAGACAGTGCGACCCGTCTTCATCACGCACAATAAAATGTATCGAATGGTATGGGGATTAAAGTTTTTTTTAATGAGAAGCTTTCTTGTCTCGACGAACTTCACGCGTCAAGTAACGACGCGGCGACACGACGCAGGATGTTTGCTGTGTTGCAATACATGCGGCGAACGCCGCCGCGCGTTGGCCGCCGTGTTGGCGGCGGTCCCGGCCGCCCGCTTCGAACTGAATTTGGCGTTGTCCTTGTAGAATTCACTTAGTTGGAAGCAAATGACTGCGTAAACGGCTTTCGCTTAGTCTCAGGCCGCTTCGACGACAGAGTATTATGGATAACCTTGAGTAGTTTTCGAGATCGCTTCTCGTTTCGAACGCGTCTAAGCCTAGCGAAAGAAATAT
Organism: Dermacentor silvarum; assembly: GCF_013339745.2. Lineage (NCBI taxonomy): Eukaryota > Metazoa > Arthropoda > Arachnida > Ixodida > Ixodidae > Dermacentor > Dermacentor silvarum. Next base: position 161,177,455 of record NC_051155.1, on the reverse strand, counting down.
CCGATGCCAACGCCATCTATCGGGGAAGTCGGGAGATAGGCATGACGACAGCATGTGGCCTCTGAGATCAGAAGATTTCTGTTGAAGGTTGTTGTAGAGAGCTTGCACTGCTTGTCTGTTTCCTCGCAGATCAGCGGATATGGGATGTACAAATACAACGCGATTCCTGAGAGATCATACTAGGAACTACTCAATCGGTGCAGAGACATGCAGACACGGCAACACCAACGCGATTGCAGACGACGCGAAAAGGCGCGCGCGCGCGAAACACCAGCATGCATTGCGACCGGAACTAGTGCCTCCTGATTGGCTGTCGTCCACCGCTGCGCGCTAGACGCTTCCGGCGGCGGCGTTCGCCCGACGAAAATGTTTGGACAGGCAGATCGGCTGCGGACGGCAAATTTCTTGACGCCGGCCGTCGGACGTTCGCCGCCCGACGAAGTTCTTCGCTCGGACGCCGGTTATTCGCTCCATGTATTCCGGCCTTAACGCGCACCGACAGTGAACGCTTCGGTGGTCTCAGTACTACGACGCCTCGATGCCAGCATTCGAAGGGACGCTGGCATCAAGAAGCACTACCAACGCCACCTAGGTGGCGTTCACCGTACTCAGCACAGCGGAGCGTGGCCTCCGCAATTAGCTCTGAAAATGTTTCTGAAGTTGATCGCGGAGGCTGCAATTACGACGCGCTGTACTTTAATGAGAAGCATTTCTTGCCGGCGGCTCTGTCCGTCCGTCCCGCGTGCCACACCCCCACAGCGCATGCGAGTCCCCTCCCCCTCTTTCTACTCTCCTACGCTCCCCCTTTCTCTCCTCTAGGAATCCTCTACGGAACGGCGCCCGCGTGCCACACCCCGAGTAGCGAATGCGCGCCCCCTCCCCGTCTCTGTCCTCTCCTACGCCCCCCCCCTTTCTCTCCTCTAGGAATCCGGAGCGGCGCACACGACAGGTGGTGCGACAGCTGCATACTCCGCTGGAGGCGCCACGGTAGTTCCGCGGTATGAAAATGATGGAGCGCGCGCGCCCCATTTTCTCTCCTGTGCAGCGCCGCGATGAGCGCTCGGGCCCGCTCAAGCTAACCATCTCCCTGCTGCTTCGCATCCACACATGGTTCCCTTTAGCGGGAGATGGAGTAATTTTTTTTCAAAGTCGTCTGTAGCACGTTTTTATAACATTGCTTGTTTAAAATTGATAAAACAAACTGTAATTATTTTCGATACATGGCAAAGATGACAATTAACAGAAGACACAAAGGTACTTTTTTATGCAGCCAGATTTTAAACGGGCATAACGTTTTTGTGCAATTTATAAAAAAATTTCGCGTGTATATAGTGATAGCATCTTGCACACTCGCCTAAGTTCTTCGTGTTGCTTACACTCGGCCGGTGCTACACTCTGCCTATGTGATTGCAGCAGAGAATAATAATACCTGAGAACGTGATCGCGCCAGACGCTGTCATGATTGGCTGAGGACCACGCAATATTTTTTTCTGACATCCACGCCTTCCCAGTTGTTGCTGTTGCTATTGTTGCCTAACGAGCATGTGACGCCTACACACAATGTGAGATTGACCCAAAAAATGGGTGGGTTAATCCATTTTAAGATAAAAAAGAAAATTTCAGAATTTCTATGGACTTAAAGCTGTACGAGGTGAAATTTGAGTGGCCAACACTCACTTAAATTAATTTTCTTCTTCTACGTGTAATGACAATCATTGAGCCTTTCTTATCGCTCTTCGTCGGTCGTCTACTTCTAGCGCTCAGCTTCTTCCGCTATTTAATGGATGGCGCTGACGTCGACTTGTTTTCACCTACACTACCGTGAGGCCTATTAATGATATAGTCCAAATATAATATCGTGAAATGCCGAACCAATCCAGCGGTGAGAGCCTAAAACTTGTTTAGAAAAGACCAGATGCTAAATCTTGATAGGTATGAGGACGAAGAACAGCCGAGTCTTTATACTTCGCCTCCGGGAGGCGCAACTTCCACAAACGAATACGACCTACACTTTATTTACTTCTCCAAATCAGATTGCTCACCCGCACCTGATAATGCTCACGAAAACAAACACAGCACGAAATAATTTAAGGCTTACCGAGTATTGTATTTCACCAGCTATCGCAACTCTGCTTCTTGTTACGGGTGAAACGATATTTTCTTACAACTCTGCTATTCAATTACTTCATAATCTCTGGTGTTACAGCCCGCACTTCTGAAACACAGCAGTGGCTTGGAGAGCAGTACTTTAGGAATCAATATCGCCACATCGAATATGCGGCGCATGGACGAAGGAGAAGCTCCCGCGCAGATAGAGAGAAGGCAAGCAAGCAAGCAGATAGAGAGAAGACGAAGCTTAACCCTTAGCCTTCAGTCTTCTTTCATTAAAGTGAGCTACCCCGTATTCTAAATTTGTGCTGTTCCTGTGCTGTGGAGGTGCTGGTTAAATGATAGGAACACCTGTCAACAACCACCCATCAAGTCCAGAAAGACTTCCACTCGTGGAAACACCCGTTCACACCTCAGTACTACCGCCATGACAAACATGACAAACTCAAGCCCGACACAGGTGACGCATTTGAATCCGCGATCTCATGTGCCTTTTCATGGCAACGCCTATGAGGACGCAGAAGACTGGCTCGAGGAGTTCGAGCGCGTAGCCAATGTTAATGGATAAAGCACCAGCGACGGACAAAAGTTAGTCAACGTTTACTTTGCTCTTCAAGACAGAGCTCGAACGTGGCTCACAAACCGCGAGGGGCACTGGCCATCTTGGGACGAGTTCCGCCGGAAATTTCTCGATACGTTCGGAACCACTGAAAGGTGAGAACATGCACAGCGACTCCTCGTATCACGGATTCAGCAGCTCAATGAAACTGTTGTCATGTTCGCTGAAGACATGATGCGCCTATTTCGTCGAGCCGATCCCGATATGTCCGAGGCGAGAAAGCTCATGCACCTACCTCATGCATGGCGTGTAAAAGAGAAGCTGTTTACTGGTCTTGTGCGAAGTCCACCAAGGAGTGTCGATGAACTTTTGAAGGAATCGACAGCCATTGAGCGCGCACTAAAGCTACGCTACCGCCAGTGTGGCTGCCCAAACAATGATGGACAAACAGGAGTCGTGGCCGTGACAGCAGTGACAGCGACTGACGAGGGTTCCTTAATCCAGATGATACGTGAAATCGTGAAAGAAGAGGTAAAAAAAATCATCGGCACGCCTACTGAATGCGCAATTGCGTCCGTCACTGAAGTTCTGCACCAGGAGCTACGACAAGTGTTCTCGCCGCCTCCTGAACCGAACATCGGAACCCGCCAGCCTAGTTATGTAGACATGGTCCGTGGACCACCACCTATCGCGCCGACACCTCATTACTACCAGCGGCAACGGCTGACAGCGTCCTGGTACTATAGGTAAACGCCGACGCGACCACCGCTTCTCAAGGCCGTCATATGGCGCACATCTGACTACAGGCCCCTGTGCTTCGATTGTGGAGAAGCCGGCCATATCTGTCCTCATCGCCCCTATCGCATAGCAGGGTTCCAGGGGTTTCCGTCTCCTGCTCCTCGTCGTCTACACGGTCGACGGAATGTAGTTGGCGTGACGATTCCTCTGGTGTCCGGTCGCGCTCCCTTTCCCCGGGACGTTATCTCCAGCAGCTCGACGCAGTACCACTGACGTGGCCAGAGGGAGGTCTCCCGGCTTACTATGCAGGAACTAAAAGCAGCGACCTTAAGGGTGCTTATGTTTCAATAATAAGCGAGAACCTAGTGGATAAGCTGAAGAAGGTTCAAATGCAATGGACTGGACCGCAGATTATAGGAGCTGGAGGCCAGTTACTGGCACCTACAGGAAACTGCACTGCAAGGATCAGGAGGATGCATCATTCATCGCTACTTTTGTTTTTCTAGCAGAGTGCTGCAAACAGGTTATCATAGGCATGAATTTCTTGCGCTAATACGGTGTCATCATCCATATACCGGACGGTATACTGATATTTTCAGCGGATGAAAATACACAGCTACAGCGCAAGTCTTTACGTGTCAATGACGACACAACTGTACCACAGTTATCTTGCCGCCTTGTTTCTGTTCAGTGCAGCGCTCAGCAAAATGGAGAAGCGTCGCTGAATCGGTATCCACTCTTCTGCTCATCCAAGGTATTGCCATAGCCAGAAGTATCATCAGTGTAGTGGATGGGCAAGCCGAGGTTCTCCTGACAAACTTTATCAAGGAACGACGACACATCACTGAAGTTACTACTGTCGCTTACCTCGACGAGATTGCTGAGTTCCGCGAATGCTTGGCAATGCAAGAATCAAGTAGTGCAAGATGCTTCAACATAACCGCTTGTTCTTGACAGGAGCGCAAGCTTACCGTCACCGCAGAGACAGCGTCTGTGATCTTCAACACCAGTTACAAGACTGCTTCTCGTCGACCTCAAGCGTCAATCAAACGCCACTGACGGAGCACCGCATTATAACGGAGGAGTTGCAAGACCAATTCGGCAAAACCCGTATCGTGTAGCCCCGAAAAACCGCGAGGCAATCCAAGAACAAGTGAAGAAAATGCTCGATGATGACGAAAGGCCCTTGGGCATCGCTGGTAGTGCTCGTTAAAAAGAAAGACGATAGTCTACGCTTCTGCATGGGCTACCGCAAGTTGAACCGCGTAACGAATAAAGACGTGTACGCATTAGCACGTATTGATGATTCGCTTGTAAGGCTGAGGAATTCACGCTACTTCTCGTCGATGGACCTCAAAAGTGGATATTGAAAAATCGAGGTCGACGAACGAGACAGAGAAAAGGCCACTTTCGTGACGCCTGATGGGCTCTACGAATTTAAGGTCTTGCCTTTCGGGTTATGCTCAGCTCCAGCAACATTTCAAAGACTTATGGATGCTGTTCTATCTGGCCTGAAGTGGCATACATGTCTGGTTTATCTGGACGACATCAATGTTTTCTCGGAAACGTTTGAGGAACACCTTAGAAGGCATCTGTCGCTATTACAAGTGATGCGGTCAGCCGGCCTAACGCTGAAACCGGAGAAATGTCATTTCGGTTTCGAGGAACTTCATTTCTTCGGCCATATTGTGAGCCATAGAGGTGTTCGTCCTGACCCCGAAAAGATCGCGGCCGTCAGAAAATTTCCAGCGCCAACTGATAAGAAGGCAGTCAGGCGTTTCCTAGGACTATGCGCCTACTACCGTAGATTTATTGCCAATTTCTTTCACATAGCCTCTCCGTTAACGCGCCTAACAAGGGAAGACGTTGCCTTTGTATGGAGGGAGAAACAACAAGCAGCATTTCATGATCTCCAACAGCGCCTGCAGACTCCTCCTGTACTGGCTCACTTTGATGAGGACGCGCCTACCATGATCCACACAGACGCCAGCAATGTAGGGCTGGATGCTGTGCTCGTTCAGTGGCAAGACTCGGCGGAGCGGGTTATTGCTTACGCAAGTAGGATGCTTTCGCGGGCAGTCCAATTACTCAACAACGGAAAAGGAATGTCTCGTCGTCGTATGGGCAGGTATGAAGTTCCGTTCATGTCTCTATGGCCGTTCCTTCCACGTTGTCAGCGACCATAACTCTCTTTGCTGGTTGACCACCTTGAAGGACCCCTCTGGTAGGCTGGCATGGTGGAGTTTGCGGCTTCAAGAGTTCGACATAACGGTGATCTATAAGTCCGGACGACAGTACGCCGACGCTGATTGCCTCTCTAGATCACCGGTGGAGTACAAGGCAGCCACAGAAGACGATGACATGGCGTTTATAGGAGTTGTCGACACAGCTACTATTTCCCGTCAGCAACGGGAAGACAACGAGCTACTGCCACTCATTGACTTTTTAAAGGGCCGGACTACGGCCGTGCCTAGGACATTTGCAAGGAGCTTACCATCATTCTGCTTGTGCAATGATGTTCTATAGAAAAATGACTTTTCGTCCAAGGGAAACATATACCTACTCGTCCTCCCTACGTCTATGCGTGGGGAGGTACTACAAGTTTGCCACGATGAACCAACTTCCGGCCACCTCCGGTACACGCGTACACTGGCCAGAGTCCAACAGAAATATTACTGGCCGAGGCTCCCAGCTCTTGTGAAGCATTATGTACGCACGTGCATCGACTGTCAAAGACAGAAATAGGCACCCTTGAAGCCAGCTGGCATATTGCAACCAGTTCAGGTGCCCACGGTGCCTTTTGCCCAAATCGGAATGGACCTTTTGGGGTCACTCCCGACTTCGACTTCTGGAAACAAGTGGATAATAGTGGCTACCGATTGCCTAACACGCTACGCAGAGACAAAGGCTTTACCAAGTGATACCGCAGTAGAAGCAACACGATTCTTCATTGAAAACATAGTTCTGCGGCACGGTGCTCCGTCAGTAATAATAACGGACAGAGGTACTGCCTTCACGTCTGCACTCCTCAAGACAGTGCTAGATCTCAGCCGCACGGCTCATCGAAAGACAAGAGCTTACCACCCGCAAACTAACGGCCTAATAGAACGCCTAAACATGATCATTGTGGGTATGATGAACATGTACGTAGACGTGGATCACAACAATTGCGACGACATTCTGCCATACGTCACATTCGCCTAAAATATGGCGGAGTAGGAAACAACACGAAAGACGCCATTTGGCCTTCTGCACGGCCGCGAAGTGACTACGATGCTCGATGGAATGCTGCTGCATGACTGCAATGACTTCACTGATACCGACACGGCGCTGAAGTTTTCACTCAACGTTCTGAAGAAGCAAGGCAGCTAGCTCGCGACTGTATTAGCCGGCAACAAAACTATGACGCACAGCGCCAACAATCTACGACACCGATATGCCACCTACCAACCAGGCGAGAATGTGTGGGTATGGAGCCCTATCTGCCGACGGGGACTTCCTGAAAAGCTATTGAGGCACATACTACGACCCATACGAGGTTGTACTACGCCTAAGTGACGTTAACAACGAAGTCATCCCTGACAGCTCCTCGAGAACTCGACAGCAGATACCGGACGTTGGGCACATTGTGCGCGTGAAGCGATATTGCACTGGATGAAGTGCACCGCAGCTCTTCTACTACGTCTTAGTTGAGCACCGGGACGACGCTGTCTACGGAGGGAGGCAAATGCCACATCCAATGTGCGGCGCTTGGACGAAGCAGCTCTCGCGTAGATAGATAGAAGACGACGGAGCTTACCCCCTAGCCTTCAGTCTTTGTTCATTAACCTGAGCTACCCCGTATTCTTGATTTGTGCTGTTCCTGCATAGCGACAATATTAAGCACATATTGAGATCCCCATCCATTTCTTATCTAATTGTCTTTATGGGTCCCCTCCTGGATGCTAAACCCTGGTCCTCCCCTCTTCGCATCTAGTCTGCACACCGGCGATCGATACCTACGTACGTTGCACTCAACGTCGCAAGGTTTTGCTGCTCGGCGTGCAGTCTTTTCATGCTTCAAAGTCAGTAGCCACCACAGACATTAACTCAGGTCTCTGGAGCGTTCCAGAAAAAAAATTTAATTATGGGGTTTTATGTTCTGGGCAACGTTAGGGCAAACGATGTCACCCTCGGTCTCTGCCGGGGCTAGAGCAGCCGCCATTGCAAGAGCTTGTGCGAGCCTAATTTGGCTTGTTTTTCTGATGTCAAGTCCGTCCCTCGGCCTGACGATAATTCGTATGTGGTCCCTCGGTAGCCGGGGGAGCCTCGATGCGGCTGCGAGGCGCTTAATCGCGCCTTGCGGGGCTGCCGTGCGGCGGCCTCCCTTCGAGTCCACGTGCGATGCGTTGCCCGCCGAAACTGGCGTTTCTACACGAGCTTTCTTGTTCCTGCCCAGCGCTGTCGTCCAACCAGGGCTATTCGCTTCTTCGCGAGAGATATCCTCTCCCTCCACCATCTCTACTTCGGGCATGTTGCCCCTCTTCGTCGAGGTAGGCCTAAGCCTACCCGCGCCTCGCCGGCGTGGTCCACACGAAAAGTATCAATAATTTGGCAAAACGATCACTCACCGAAAAAGGTCCGGTAACGACGTGATCCCCTGAAGTTACTGCGTCGAATTCTCGTCGTTTCCACTCCGGCGAAGAAGAATGCAAATGCCTACGCGGGGATCCAACAGATTCGACTAAGCGAAGGATCATACAAGGTGGCGGCATATATGGCGGCCCCCGATAACACCTGTAAAGGAGTCATACGAGGCGTGGACACCGACATCAGCGAGGCCCAGCTCCACAAGATGATTGTCAACCACCGAAATCCAAAGGCCCTAGAAGCCAAGAGGATCAAGAACACCACGACGGTGGTAGTGCTTTTCGACGGCATGCAGGTGCCAAACTACGTCATGTGCGGCGTCAGCTTGCTACGCTGCACACTCTACAAGCGCCAAACCGACGTGTGTTTCGCGTGTGGAGGCCTAGGCCACAGGGCCGATGTTTGCCCCAACCCAAACAAGAGGGTGTGCCGAGGCTGTGGACTCGCCTCCCCACCCGAAGATCACCAGTGCTCACCGAAATGTGCCCTTTGCGGAGGGCCACATCCCATGGCGGACAGAACGTGTAAAGAACGCTTTCAAGTCCCTTACGTCGTGCGACGGAGAAGACGGCGCCGAAAACGCGCCAAAAAGACTCAGCAACAGCTGGCCCAGGAGGGCCGGCCACGTGATTCCAGCGTGGCAAGTGCTCGCAGGCGGGGGCGCTCCGTCACGCCCGCTGGCCGCCGGCGCAGCTCTCGCTCTCGCTCCAGAGGGCGCTCTCACTCCCGGGTGCGGATCCAGAAAGAGCCAACCTGGGCGGATCGTGCCAAGCCGAAGCCAGCGGCGCCGCCACGAAAGGTAACGCAGGTAGCATTGCCTGAGCATAGGGAAGACCCCAGGGTAGCTACGTTGATCCAAGAGAATGCTCGCCTGAAGGCCGAGCTTCAACAGATGAGGGCTGACTTCGAGTCGTTCCGCAAATCTTACTCCTCGCAGGGCGAGAGACAGCAGACGCCCCCGCCAGGGGAGGCACAGGCGCGCTCGGGTAAACGTAGGGCCTCGCCCCCGCAAGGGGAGTGGGACTCTATGGAGACCGAGTCCAACACCAAGGCACTGGAAAGCATGCAGCAATCGATTAAACAACTTGCTGATAGCATGACTACTCTACTTAAAAGAGTGTCATCTCTTGAAAGTACGCAGGCAGCGCTAGCTACGGCACGCTCGCCTCCGAAAGGCCCGAGCATTGCACAGTCACCTTCAGGTGCTGTAGCAGTGAACCCCATAAGGGAGTGGCTAATTGAGAACAGTAATCATGGCGGGCAACAATAATCAGCTGGTCATGTGGCAGTGGAACTGCGCTAGTTTCAAAAGGCGCAGGGCTCCGCTGCAGCAGTTTGTTGCTTCTCAGGCGGTCAAACCGCACGTAATTATATTACAGGAAACTCTAGGTAATGCGCTAACCTTCCCGGGCTATCGAGTAGTCTCGGTGCGCGAGGAGGGGAAGCGTGGTTTGGCAACCTTGGTCGCAAGAAAATGCTCCTTTCAGGAACACAGCTTACAACTGGGCAAAACCAGGGCAGAGGTGATTATGGTCGAAATCATCCCCAACAGCTGGCTCAAAAACAGCGTTTTCATCCTGAATGTCTACAGCTCGCCGTCGGACAACCGGCAGGCGTTCGCTTCTATCATGGCAAAAGCGGTGGCTCTAGCCAAGGGAGCCCCCATCGTGGTAGCGGGAGACTTTAATGCTCCGCACGACGCTTGGGGCTACCATAGGCAATCCCCCAAGGGTAAAAATCTCCTAAAGGCGGTATCGGACTGTTCGCTGGAACTTATTACGGATCCGCAATACCCAACGAGAACTGGCACGTCGGTGGCTCGAGACACAACTCCGGACTTGGCGTTCGTCAAGAACGTCCCAGGGGCAGGGTGGCAAAATTTACAAGAGAACCTAGGTAGCGACCACTTCATATTGGCTATTACCCTAGCAGTCAATGCAGCTCCCCTCAAAGAATTTAAAGTGACGGACTGGGATGCCTTTCGGAAATTGCGAAAGGAGGACCAGGATGAATATGACAGCTTAGACAGCCTCTTTGCAAGGCTCAAGGAGGATGCTAATGCTGCGACCAAGGTTGTCAAAACGGACCTGAGGGTTGATCGGATGGATGCGCGTCTCGCGCACCTCTTAGAGGCCAAGAATTCCATCCTAGCCCGATGGAGGACGCAAAGATTAAATCGCAGGCTTCGAAAGAAAATTGCGCAGCTGAATCGCGAGATTGAAGCATACTCTATTGAACTGTCGAAACAGCAGTGGAACGAAGTATGTTCTTCGGTTGACGGACAGATGAGAGTGGGAGGCAAGTGGAACCTCCTCAAACAATTACTTGATGAGTCGCAGTCCAAGGGAAATCAGAGATTGGCTATTGACAGAATCGTTCATAGCCAAAAGGCGAAGGGGGTGTCCGAAAAGGCCCTCCTGCAGGAGTTAGCGGACAGATATCTTCCGCTGGGCCCTTCCGGGGATGCGGACTATCCTCGTTACCGGGGGGGACCGGTTGAGGAGCTGGACGCACCTTTTACGGAACCCGAAATTCTGGAGGTCCTCCATGAGCTCAACGGGCGCTCTGCACCGGGCCCGGATGGAATCTCAAATAAGCTCTTACGCAACTTGGACGGTAAATCCATCGAAAAGCTCACTGAGGAAGTCAATAAAATCTGGGAGACGGGGCTGGTCCCCGAATCCTGGAAGACGGCCTCGGTTGTGCTCATCCCAAAGCCAGGTAAACCTCTAGCGCCGGAGAACATGCGGCCCATCTCGCTTACGTCCTGCGTGGGCAAGGTGGCTGAACATGCGATTCACAATCGGGTATCCCGGTACATAGAGTGCAAAGAGCTATTTCCACACAATATGGTGGGATTTAGACCTGCACTATCCACACAGGATGTCATGCTCCTTATCAAGAGACAGATTATTGACAACTACACCAGGGATACTAGAGGCATACTAGCTCTAGACCTGGCCAAAGCTTTTGACAATATCTCGCACAAGTTTGTGCTTGAGGCGGTCTCGGATATGGGGCTGGGACAACGTTTCCACGCGTACGTTAGCTCCTTTCTGAGGGATCGCAGGGCTACCATCAAGATCGGTCAAGTCAAATCCGAGGAATTTACCTTGGGAGCGAGAGGCACCCCTCAGGGGGCAGTCATATCTCCTCTACTCTTCAATATTGCCATGAAGGGCCTCTCGGAGCGACTCGCCATGGTGCGCGGGACTAACCATGCTCTCTACGCGGACGATATCACCGTGTGGTGCATGGGAGGGTCCGACGCCGGGGTAGAGCAGGCGCTTCAACAGGCACTAGACATCACGGAGAACTTTCTAGTCGGTTCGGGCCTGAGCCTGTCACCGGCTAAGTCCGAGTTATTACTGTACAGACCCACACGACAAGGGGTGAGGAACTTCACTCCTTTAGAGCAGATTCCCATAGCTCTATACACACGGGATGGGCTAATGATCCCCAGGGTAGACTCCATCAGGATCCTCGGACTCCTATTGGAGTCCAAAGGGGGCAACTCACAGACAATAGCCCGCATCACCTCCAAGACGGAGAACATGCTTAGGCTCATACTCAGGGTCTCGAACCGCAGGGGAGGGCTGAGCGAGAGCAATCTCCTACGGCTCTACCATGCGTTTCTCATGAGCCACATTAATTACGTCGCTTCGGTGCTGCACTGGTCCAAAAGGGAAGAGGCAAAAATCGATGCACTAATGCGCAAAAGTATAAAGCGAGTTCTAGGCTTGCCTATCACCACCAGCACCGAGAAGCTCATACAATTAGGCATGCATAACTCACTCGCGGAGGTGATCGAGGCCCAGCAGATGGCTCAGGTCGTGCGTCTATCGTCCTCGCGGGCTGGTAGGCGCATCCTGGAATCCATAGGCTGCGGTCTTACGGAGACTAACCAGCGTAAAGTGACTCTACCATCCTCAATCAGAGGTACGTTTACGGTAGCTCCACTTCCAAGAAATGTCCACCCGCAATACAATGTAGGGCGCCGCATAGCTCGGGCCCGTTCATTATTAAAATCGGTTGCAGATAGTGGGGATCTCGCAGCCTTTGTCGATGCAGCCCAGTACGAGCGTTCCGATTGCTTCGCAGTGGTTTCTGTCGACCATACTGGCAAACTCCTATGTTCTGCCTCGGTTCGAAATGTTTCGGCAACGGTGGCTGAGCAAATGGCCATCGCTATAGCAATGAAGGACCCGTCGCGTCCAAATATATTCACGGACTCGCGGTCCGCAGCTAGGGCTTTCGCTTCGGGCTCGATCTCGCGGGAAGCAGCGGCCATCCTCGGCAGCGAGGGGGCTGCCGGGTTTCACACTATAAAATGGTTCCCGGCCCACATGGGGGCCAACGTACATCCCGATGTTCCCAACGCCAATGAATTTGCCCATGACCGTGCGCGAGGTTTCGCTCACCGCGGCGGTGCCGGCGGATTCGAAGGCGGGGACGCCGGGAGGTACAGGGACTCGCTCCTCACTTTCCACGAGATCTTGACTCATTATCATCTTTCGCGGAGGGCTTTTCCACCTCCTCACCCTAGACTCACTCGATCGCAATCGACGGCCTTTAGGATGCTCCAAACGGGGTCTTTCCCTTCGAGGGGCAGATTTAGTCACTTCTCGCCCAACATCGAACCGCAATGTCCGGACTGCGGAGAGGCGTACTGCTCATTAGCTCACATGCTCTGGCAATGTCCTGCGTTACGCGACACAGAGTTCAACAACGAAGAGGTCTGGGAGGAAGCCCTTAAAAGCGGCGACCTCTCGCTTCAACTTCGGGCTGTCCAGAGGGCCTGCGAGAGGGCGGAGGGCCACGGTCTTCCGGTCCCTGCGTGGGAGCGGCCCGCGACTGCTACCGACTCCCCCTGAAAGGGGGCGTCCAAACGCAGTTCCTCAGGACCTGAATAAAAGTTCTTTGTCTGTCTGTCTGTCTGGGGTTTTATGTGCCAAAACAACGTTCTGATTATGAGGCACGCCGTACTGGGGGACTCCGGAAATTTGGACCCCCTGTGGTTCTTTAACGTGCACCTAAATCTAAGTACACGGGTGTTTTCGCATTTCGCCCCCCTCGAAATGCGGCCACCGTGGCCGGGATTCCGCGACCTCGTGCTCAGGAGCCCAACACCATAGCCACTGAGCAACCACGGCGGGTCTGGAGCGTTCCAGAGCTCATGGCCTTCAAGAAGAGAAAGGTTTAGCATGAACCGATACGAGAGCCCTATCTCGGTCTTCCACAAGCTCATTACAGCGGGCCCGTTGCTATAAGAGCTGGATGTCGCGGGAGTGTGAGTGCCCGGTATATATAGTAGGCACGTGTGCTTGGGGGAAGTCATTACAGCACGCACGGGGTTCATGTTTGCTTTTGTTGCCGTGGATTTTAAGTGCCCCGTTGGGTTCAAAGCTTTTTAACACGAAAGTGTTTTATGCCGGGGTCCACCAAGACTTCACTGACGTATTTCCGTCACGGAAATACGTCATAGAACATAATACAAAGAAAGAAACCAGAAGAAAAAGTTCCACAAACATGCAAAATTTGGAAATCGAACCCACGACCTCTCGGTCCGCGACGATAGATCGCCGAGCGTTTAACCCATTGCGCCACAAACGCATTTGCAGAGAGCTACACAGACGCGCCTTATATATCTAACACTCCTCCGTGTACCCGCGCTCTTGCTCGGGGCGGTGCCGCCGCCTACGAGCAGAAAAGAGAAGTACTGCATTATGACACTAACGCGCACCGACAGTGAACGCTTCGGTGGTCTCAGCACTACGACGCCTCGATGCCAGCATTCGAAGGGACGCTGGCATCAAGAAGCACTACCAACGCCACCTAGGTGGCGTTCACCGTACTCAGCACAGCGGAGCGTGGCCTCCGCAATTAGCTCTGAAAATGTTTCTGAAGTTGATCGCGGAGGCTGCAATTACGACGCGCTGTACGCGCTGATTTGACTCGGTGACGATTCAGTTACGTGCTTTGTCTTGCGCGTTGTATTAGTGTGTCAGTTACGTGCTTCGTCTTTCGCGTTGTGCTAGCGTGTGCAGCGTAGTGCAGCTTCCATATGCACGACGGTTGCTCATGGTCATCGACGTTGGTAGTCGTGATGGAGGAGACGTGCCACCAGGCGTCAGCGTGGGTGCATCAACGCCTAAGGGCGCTTTAGCCACAAAACACCAATAGACATTATATATCAATGTGCAATAAACATTACACTACTTCTGTGAAGACACCTTTCACTTTCGTGTTCTATACCGATTCCTATATAAGAGGGATCAACCACATTTTTTTTAATAAACTTCTTCGTGCCTGCAGTTTTTCGTCGCATTTCTTGTGTGTTGGTACTGATGAATCATTTTCTTTTTAATTTTTCCTGTTCAAAAGATGTCGCCGAATGTTTGCATTCTGCGAAATGACAGCTCTGCTCACTGCAGATAGAGCGAACAATTTTAGTCTTGACGGCTCTCAGTGCGCCACTCAAATATGACTTCGCACATCAGGCGCTGGATAGAGATGTGACGGGTCACTCGCATCCGTTGCGGATTATTTTTGCAAGCGTGTAGCAATATGCTTGGGCTTCAATGATGTAACTCATTGAATTAGACAATGGCGCTTGGGATTCCTGTGGCCGTGTATTTCTGGAGGCATATCTGCTCTTATAAATTTGTCTTGAATCTTCCGAATACAATCACAATTCAGCTTTTCTAAACGCACGCAAGCGCAGTCATCACAAAACTCTCTCGTGAAGCGAATGCCTCGTGAAGGAAAGAGGATGTATGACGACCCGACAGAGATAGAAACACTTCATTAGAAGTCATATATTCTTGCACGCGTGTATACAACTGCGGAAATGCTATTCTCAATGGGGAGGGATATAGAAGAATAAATGATTCCAGAGGAGAGTGGGAAAACAAGTCGAATAAAAATTATATCAAATGCGCGATTGAACCTTATCATAATACTTCGAAGTAAGACGTTGGGTAAATTAAGGCTTTGTTTATCATATAAAGAAACTTTTATAAAGTTTTGAGACGGCGAATTTTTAATAAGTATCGGAGCACTAAATTCCAGGCCCGGTAATGTTTTCCGGACCTATGATGGTAGGTGATATTAGCGGAGCGTGTTAAATCATGTTTATTTGGCCCTCAAAACAATATATCTCGTCACGGTATGTTACCGGAGTGGCCAGGTATTCACTAGAAGTCGATGCAATGACCAGCGATTTTGGCCGTGTGGTGAAGATAGGCAGTGTCACAGGCTGCAGTTTTTTTTTTTTTTTTTTTTTTTTTGCAGTGCTTGCGCCTGTTCCGCATACCTTGTAGGGCTGCTTTTGAGTCCACGAATATGACCAAACGCCTTTACGGCCGCTGTCGAAGCACATAGATGATGGCCTTCTTGGAATATAGCTCGGTTGACGTTGATGATGTCGCTTGCTCAAGACGGAACAAGAATCGCTGTCTTGTAGAGTGCACAAAGGGCCCGCACAAAAGCTGCGTCAAGCTGTAATGCCATGGGTAAAAATGTGGCTTGCGTCAGCGTGTTCTTTGTGCATATACTCCAGAGCGGTCTGATGGGCCGCTGCTTGAGGCATTTTCTTTTCTTGCACTGATTCCATGGATATATGACACAATTAATTTGCACTAATGACAGCGTCCAGGGTTGAATGCTTTGTTGCATAATCTGTGACACCTGAGCAGAATTTGAGACGATATGAAGCGCTATCGCCTAAAGCTATTCCCATCTGTTTCTATTTCATTCAGTCAGGTTTCCAGCTTCTGCAACCGTTCCTAAGCAGGACGAGCCCTTGGGATGGCCAATGCGTAGTACTCGAAAACTGTTGTTTCATGCTGCCTCAAGTTTTCTCTTGCTTGCGGGCAACAATTTGTACTGTGTTCAAGCTTACTCTGTTTATGTGCCCGCGATGTATCTCTTTAGCGCACAATGCACCTTAAAATAGTAATTGAATCTGTTAATGATACTTACATCGGCTCTGCACGGGCTGTGAAAGCATAAATTCTCAATGTGCATTTCGTTGTATCTCTCCTTTCCCCACGAGTGGCTGTTGTGCGTAAAGAGAAAGCTGGTAGCTGGCGTACAATAAGGTATGAACATTTCCTTACACACTAATACGATTAACAAATCCAGTGTGTGCAGCTTAAATCTTCTCGCTCTAAAATGAAAACGTTGTTGGTACATTGTTTATGTCAGTCATTGATGCTTAGTTGCTTGTAGCGACCATGGACATAAAATCTGCCTACAAGTTACTTGTTTGTGATTCGGAACAACCATACAAAGCCTAGTGACACATTCTGTTATAGTAATTTTGACTTTCACATGCTGCGTGAACAAGCATGGCGTCAATGGGCTCTGTTCGATGTCCTGAGCAACATTTTCCCTGCTAAATTTCAGTACTTCAATAAGCCAGCGCTCCCAACATGCGTCCCACAGGCCATCAGCAGTGCGATTTCCGTATGTTGATGCAAATCTTACTTGTACCATTCGATTATTTTCTTTGAATGCAAGTGTTGTTTTGAAGACCTTCGCGCGTAGTTTGTGGGCAAGGGAAGGGCTGGTGATTTTTTAAAATGCGTGCCAGCGTCCAAGATTTCACAGCCTTGCCCGTTCTGACTCTCCTTATGCACATTTTGGCCACTTGTCCATATTCCATATTTAAGGAACGTGGAAGTGGAGGTACTCGACCCGCTGATACGCAAGGCGTATAAGCAAGCGCTCGGGCTCCCACCCGGAACAGCTACGTTTCGCCTCGAGGAGACAGGGGTGTACAACAACGCACGGGAAATCATAGAGGCCCACCTGGTAAGTCAGAAGGAAAGACTACTACGCACAATAGCGGGACGCTGCGTCTTGGAACGTCTTGGACATTCCGTACGGAAGACCAGCGCACTGACCAAAATCCCAACACGAATACAAGAAACTATGCACGTCTCACCGATTCCCAGGAACATGCACCCAAACTTCCACATCGGACGGAGACAAGCCCGAGCGCAGGCGCTCGCGAGAAAGTATGGAAACCACCCCAATGTCTTGTACGTAGACGCGGCCAGCACTGCAAGAAGCACCGCATTCGTCACCAGAGTAGTCGACAATCACGGGGCCGAAATAAATGCATCGTCGGTTTCCAGAGTGAGCGCTGCGGAGGCAGAGGAACTAGCGATAGCGTTAGCCATCACGACGAGACCGCAGTGGGATTGCGTCATAGTTCTGACGGACTCTCAGACGGCATGCAGAAATTACTCCAGGGCCAAAATTTCCAGGGCTGCACATCGCATTCTGAATGGAGCGCACCAGCTGCCACCATACATACAAATCGTATGGACTCCGGGGCATAAGTCCTTACGCGGCAATCAGCAGGCACACGCCTACGCCCGAGCGCATGCACACCGGGAGCCGCGAGATGACCGCGCCGGGCAGTTCCAACCAAAGCCCATACCATTAACCTACACTCACATCCTACAACACTATCGCCTTTCACGAAAAACACTACCCCCACCTCATAATTCTCTAACGCGAGAGGAGGCCGTAATATGGAGAAAACTCCAAACAAACACATATCCACATTTGAGTCTTTACCACGCCATAAACCCTGCGTTGTATTCCTATAAATGTCCACACTGTGATCAATGTGCAACACTTTACCACATGGTATGGGCTTGCGCAAACACACCACAGCTAACACCCATAACACACCCCACCACACGGCAATGGGAGGCAGCGATGTCCAGCTCCGACTCGACGGACCAGCTCAACCTGGTCAACCGAGCGAGAAGGGCAGCTAAGGCCGCTGGACTCCTGGACTGAGGGGACCACCCACTGCAGAGCGGAGGAGCTACCTACGCTCGCGTACTCTTTTTATTAAAGTTTAATCTCTCTCTCTCTCTCCATATTCCTGCGGAACGTGATATGGATCTTCTGGCAGAGTGTTTTCCAGTGCTTCCTTGAGTAGTTCCGTTGCTTTTTCTACAAGGTTTTTGTTGTTCCTGCTGCAGCCATATCAGAAGGTTATTCGTGATCTTATTCGTCGATTTCATCTGCCATGGCCCCTTGTGCTGACTTTGTGACTAACGTAGATCCGAACACAGAATAGGACGTTGTGCGGGGTGCGGTTATTTTTTGCGGGTTTCCGTTTAGAAGCATCTCTTCTGTCGTTTAGAAGCTTCTCTTCTGTCGTTGCAATGGGAAGGCCGCGTTTACGGGGGTATGAGCCATTCATTGTCTTACGTAACGGGCAGATTGAATTTTAACGAAATTTCATGAAAATCCATCCACGTGCACGGGAAAGGGCCCGTCGTCGAGATGCCGATTCTAGCGTGAGGGCTTCCGAAGGATAGGCGAAACGTCAGCGAAGAGCCGCAGACACCGAGTTGAGGGAGCGCGATGTTGAGGCCAGCCGTCCTGTCTAGCCCTCCAGGAACCCGACAACGGCCGTGCACTTCCCCAGTGCGACGGCCAGGTTCCAACGCGAGTTTCTCAACCGGAACTTCGGAGCCAGCTGCAGTGCGTGTGACCGGTTGGGGTTTGAGCACAACGCGGTACTCGTCAGCGCAATTCGTTCGGAGGAACACCGAAGAAACACACAAGCTTCACTTACCCCCATTACCTCGACAGGGGAAGGGCTACTAATTTTTTCATGTTGCTCTACAATTTTCTCATTTACACTTTTCATCTAAATATAATATTTGAGAAGTTTATTACTTGATTAAGACTAATTACGTAATAAGGCGGAATGCAAAAAGTAATCTGAGCATCTGCAAGCAACGGCCAAAGACATTACCATGGTTCTATCCAGCTACATGGCATTTGCCTATTTTTAAATCTTATTGCATGATAGTTGGGACACTCTCTATATCTTAAACGCAGAATAAACCTCCAAACACTAACTGAATTTTTCATCGACGCTGATGTCAGATCTGCGTGTGCCGCGTGAGCATTATTTGCTTTTGTGCATTTCGTTGCATGTGCTGGTTTCTCGCCATTCAACGCCGCGCAAAAAGAAAACTTTTCACGGCGTCGAATAAGACACGAAAAGCTCTTGTAACCCACAATATAACTATAAAATCCAGTGCGCGCGGCATAAGTTTTATCGCTGTGGAATGAAAACATGGTTGTTCATGAGTCATTTCTGTCCTTGCATAATGCCTAGTTGGTTGCAGCATCCATGGTCATAAGAGCTCCCTCTGAGTTTCTTGTTTGGTCCTTTATAACAAGCATACAAAGTTGTGAGACTATTTATAGCTTATGCAATCTGGACTTTCACATGCTGCATGAGCAAGCATGCCTTTGACAAATCCTGTTCGACGCCCTGAGCGAAATTACCCCCTACTAAAATGCAGAACTTGAACAAGCCAGTTCCCTCAACATGAAATGTCCCACAAGCCAAAAATATGTGGCCTATGTGGCCACTTCTAGCCTCGCAGTCTATCTGCAAAGAGTCCATCCTGCTGAGGTTTCAAGCCACTCTTTTGAACTGTGCCAAGTACTTGGACCATAAGAGAACGGCACCTTAGCATGCTTTGTAAAATTAAGTAATTTATAAAATTGATTTTGATTTGAAGATACGACGTGACAGTGTTACAAGAGGTGTGCGTGAATGTCTGAAGGGGATGTTGCTTCATTTTTCTCAGACTAGCATGGCAGGCCTGCCACAAGGCTTCCAGCTGAAGCTCTCAATTTCACAATTTGTAGCGTTCTCCATAACACATATCCACACGCAGCATCTGCTCTCCTTTCCGCCAAACACCGGAGGTATGTAATCTTACAGAAAATTATCATTTCACCAGCATATGATGTTGTGTACCTTTCGTTTTGGAAACAAGTAAACCCATTTTCTAAGAACTGCATACCTCCAAGTCGGCGCTACAAGCCATTCCAGAAATCATGAAATATCCAAGGCACGAAACTAATTGATTTAGCCAGATCACACTATCTAAATATGGGACACAGGAGAAATATACATGAGACAAGTTTAGAGAATATATTTTTCATTATTTTGGGAACATACAAACACAGAGACTCTTTTGTTTATTTAGCATATACACAAGAGTGGGCTTGTAATTATAACGCTGCAAGTAGCTTTATCGCACAAGTAAGGAACTGTGCTTGACCTCCATGGGAAAACTGATCATTATAGTAAAGAAGGTAGTACAGATTCCTTCAGAAGCGAGAAAACAGCCCTTAGTTTCATGTAAATGATTAAAACAGCATGATTACGTGGGGCAATGGGATTGCTCGCTTCATGGAATGGCTCATTCAAGGCCGACCACTTTCGTCAGTGTAACAATCTGGCACACCGTACTCAAACTCCGGTTAGAGCCTCGGGAATGTAACGGACTCTACAGCACGGCTCAGCAGATCTTTGTAGTCGAACTGGAAAATTTGCATTAGCTCATACTCGACCCTGGTATATATCTCCTCCTTGAACTTCCGGCTGCGGCGTTCGTGAAAGCTCAGGTTGCTGTCGTAAGTCACGTGGAGCCGGATGTGATCGATGATGAACGTGCGCAGAGTTCCGTTCCGACCCTGAGGAGCGCTGGCTTCAAAATGAGCAGTGGTGTTCCTAACAGCTACATTCACCCAAGTGGTCGTCCAAACAGTGGCAAGGGTGTCTTCTTTTGCCTGCGTTTAGTATAACAAAGTGATTAGCTTGGTCAGTAGGTGGAGCTATTCAAAGTATTCAAAGAATGCAAGTGGCACCGTAAAAATTGCGGCTAATATCACTGTGTTTACTTCGCGGAATAGTTAACAATCATTCCAGAATCAAACCGACCCTATGCGTTCCTAGGTCCGTATTCACAAAAAGCCTTCCTATGCTAGAACTGTTCTCAAGAACAGGTACATGCTAGCCTCGATGTTGGGCATATGTTACTATCAGTTGCGGCCGACCGATGACAAGTGGTTCGTATATACGAACGAAAATCTGCATCAGTTCGTCCCCTGGTCGTCTGCTCCATCCATACACTATCCCATGTAAACGAGTCCATGACCGTCGTAGGCAAGCAAATTCATTAAATTGACAATATCGATTTATTAACGCTTCTCCGGCATCTCTTGATCATTTTCTCATATTTTATACTTGCGCTATGTAGGAAACACAAAAAAAGAAGAAAATATGACGAGCCACTAAATTGCGACTTTCATCTTCCTTTTAAAATTTATTTTGCCGGGAATTTGCCGCGCCTTCTCGAATATTCCGGAGTGAATCGCAAGAATTGATTGCAATTATTGTTAAATCTCAAGGACAGCTCTGTTCTTGCGACAGGTGCCATCGAGCACACGGCAATGCCGAGTGATAGCTTCGAACTGACAAATATGTTTCTCAAATTTCACAAGCAGTAGCACGGTAGTGCTCTAGATGCAAGCGACTTACCAACGCAGTGAAGGTGACGTTGAGTCCCTGCACGGTCAGGTAGCAATAGATTAAGGTCTTCCTTCATACACTTCGGGAGCAAGGCAATCACCCGACCGCTGCAGGGCGTTATCGAGGCCATGGATCTCGCCACGTGTCATGTTCACCTCCAGGTCATGGTTGATGATGCGGTCCTTTGACACCTGCCGGACATGAGGTTGGCAGAATGCTCATTCATAATCACTCACCAGTACTTTTGCATGCCCTTTGCGCAATCACACTCATGTGACACGCCTGTCGGCATTCACTTACGTTCTTACTTACGGCCATTTCTACTCACAAACTCTCACACGCGTTCATAAACCCGCCGCGGTCGCTTACGGCTACGGCCGGTGTTGCGTTGCTATGCACGAGGTCGCGCGATCAGATTCCAGCCGCCGACGCCGCATTTCGATTGGGGCGAAACGCAAGACCGCCTGTGTCCTGTACATGGGGCGCACGTTAAAGGTCCCCTGGGGTTCAGAATTAATCCGGAGTCTCCCACTATGGCGTGCCTCATAATGAAATCGTGGCTTTGGCACCTAAAAAAAACCAGAATTCATTCATTCATTATAAATGGCACTCACCAGGACCCCCCCCCCCCTCACGCTCTACTCGCATTTTCTAATTCTCACCGGCGCTCACCCATATACCCCTATCCAATCACACTCGCCAGCCACTCACGTTCATACTCACTTTAACTGGAATCTCACTCCTGTTCATATGCAAGCCCACGCAATGTCGTTGGTTATCACTCTTTTTCTTACTCAGGTCCACTCCACCTTTCGACACTCACTAACACTGTACCTCACGCCTGTGAATCCCGACCTATTCTGCCGACTACGTTGCTTGAGAAACACATATACGTGTGACATGCCAGAAATGATGTCACCGTCACGCTGTCTTGTGAGACGCAGTTGGGCAATGCACGGTCATTGTGGCAGTTCGGCCTAGCTCAATGTTCATACTCGTTACAGAGTTATGGAGTGTTTGTCTTCGAGCGCACAAGTAGGAGATAAAGGAGGCGCGTCAGCTGATTCCTTCTTGTGCCTTCTTAAGCGAGCGTTTATTAACAAATAAATATCTCGTAATCCTACCCTAAATGTAGTCTCCGACGCCACTCGATACGAAAAAGCTTTAGCTCAGGAGCTCTCACCTTAAAACATGGGAACGGAGAAATCTTTTTGCTTGGCATCTGCTGCGCCGGAACTCATGACACTTGTCGCATTAATAAAAAGTTTCGCTCTACCTATAATTTAGAGTACAATATTTTTATTTAAGCCGTCAACGTTTTACAAAACTGGTTGAACGTCGCAAAATTGTTAGCAAGAACTGCTGAATCGAGATTGCGGCCGTGTAACCCAAGAATGGTTACATCACAAATATGTAAACTGCACCTATGTTGTATAACGTCCAAGGCGCAAAACGTTTATGTATTACACACTTCTCTGAGAAATTACACTAATTGGCGAGTACATAGGAGTTTTGCAAAACTCTCGTAAACAACGTCACAATTTCATGTTATCTGTAAACTATCATATTTGACCGCTTCAAAGGCACCAACAGATGCAGTTTACAGAACTGGGATGTCTGTATTCAGTATAAAGTTCAGTTATAAACACTTTGCTTCAGTTTTTGTTAAGGTATTGTTTTTAGGCAATTGTGTAAAGTGGTACGATATCAGCGCCGGTGGCATAATAGTTCACCATGCGGTTGTTCAGCTCGGACAACGATTCTGCACTCGTCAATTCAAATAAAGTCAATTTATTTCAGCATTTTTTTGTACAAGAACAGAAGGATGCCAGGACGAGCACAAAAAGCTACTAAGCTGCAGCTTGAATGGGTGCTTGCCCCGTTTGCGGCTGCTGCGGCTGGTCTTGAAACGCATAGTGACTACTTCAATCTGCGCATGCGGATGGTTCTGCCCGTTCCCGCTTGCACGCGAATGCCTGCGTTTCCGTCGAGAGTGTGTTCCTACAGGGCACGACGCCAGCTTCCTTGTGGAAAATACAGCCGACGACGTAATGTTTAACAAGGTTCGTCGTCCCTGCGTAGTTCATCCGTCGTGTGATCTACGCCGGTGTCATGAGGGTTCGCCTTTCCTGTCTTCGTGTTCTTCAAGTTTGTAATAGAACGTATTCAATCTATGTCTCATGTTCCAGCAACCATTACCTATTGTTTATTCTGTGACAACATGTTCTGTACAACACTATTAGGGAATGTGTACTCACTTTGAGCCCTTTAATCTGCTTACGGGGACTTGGAGATCAATCCCGGACCTGTCGACTGATCTGACTGTGCTTATTCGACTGATGACGTAAAATGGCCAGAGCAATGCTCAAACATATGAAAAGTGTGAACAAATAAAAAAATAGATTGCGATTTTGTAAGACGCCATCAACGAAATGAAGACGCCGCATGAATCTCTTTTGGAAAGCAGATGGTCACCCTGAACAAGCGTAAGTCCAAGGTTGAGGCTAGTCCTGCTGTCGTTCTTAATATATAAAGTTTTATTCAATCTGCCGACAAAAGTTTTTGGTGCCGTATTTTCCAAGGAGTTGATTTGCTGTTGGGGTTAAATGATCCTGAGGACAAAATGCGTCAAGATAACCTGACCTTTCGTGGTGCCCTAAATAGCAGGGAAACGTGACGTCAAACGGAAGAAAAGATTATGAGCATTATATCACTGAACACACACATCCCAATGCGACCCCAGACATAATTGAACGCGCACATCACCTGCGTGGCCCGTTTTGCGCTGTTAAATGCAGACCGGTAGTTGTTAAGTTCAGCCGATTCAAGTTCCGAGAAAATATATTTTATGTGACTCAAAAGTAAAAGAGACTGACGTATTTGTTGTTGATAACTTCTCACTCGATACTAGGCACGCTGAGAAGAAGCTAACTCAACATGCCAAATCCTTCCCCTTGCCAGTTTTTAGAATATTTCACAATAAGACTAACCTAATCATCAACAGTGGGACAGCGTTTGAGAGGAAGTTCATCGCAATACAACTCGTGCCTAGAATAATTGTGATAATTAAGCACATCATCCTGCTCGTATACCACCTACTAACACTCGGTCACACTTAACGAAGGGGTAGTCCGTAAAGCGCAGTCCCATAATAATCAGTGAGGGAAAGTGGTATCTCT
Organism: Dermacentor silvarum; assembly: GCF_013339745.2. NCBI lineage: Eukaryota > Metazoa > Arthropoda > Arachnida > Ixodida > Ixodidae > Dermacentor > Dermacentor silvarum. Next base: position 161,152,866 of record NC_051155.1, on the reverse strand, counting down.
ACCACTCCTTCTTTGTCCGTTCCTGTTATCTTCGGCAACTCTAGAAGTCAAGCCAAGCCATATCAACTTAATTTTGTTATATCGTGAATTATTTAAATTCTGGTGCTCTACGTACCAAAACAACGATATGATTATCAGTCACGCTGTAGTGGGAGACTCCGGGTTAATTCTGACCTCCTTGGGTTCTTAACACGCACCCAATGCACGGTCCCCGGGTGCTCTTAAATTTTGCCCCCATCTAATTATTATATCTTCCAGCAATATACGTCAATGCGTCAATGCGTGCTGGGAAACCAGACGCGTACCACAGCAATGGAAGACAGCGCACGTCGTGCTGATACCGAAGCCGGGCAAGCGACTGCAGCTAGAGAACCTCAGACCGATCTCCCTGACTTCGAGCGTGGGGAAGGTAATGGAGCACGCGGTCCTCACAAGGCTGACCAACTACCTCGAGGACCGCGACCTGCTCCCCCACACTATGTTGGGGTTCAGGAGAAACCTCTCTAAGCAGGACGCGATGCTACAAATCAAACACCAGGTCATAAACAGCTCGACCAGGTCCACTAAGGCCATACTCGGCCTGGACCTGAAGAAGGCCTTTGATAACGTAACGCACGCAACCGTACTGGCCAAACTGCAGGAACTCGGCCTTGGCGAACGAACGTACAATTACGTTCGAGACTTTCTCACGAATAGAAAGGCCAAGCTTACTCTCGGGGAGCTTACTACCGAACAAATAGAGTTGGGTAGCGCCGGCACCCCGCAGGGATCGGTGATATCGCCCATGCTTTTCAACCTAGCTCTCGTGGGGTTGCCGCCCAAGCTAAACGAAATCGAAGGGCTCAATCACACCCTCTACGCCGACGACATTACGTTGTGGGTTACCGAGGGGTGCGACGGCCAGATAGAACACACGTTGCAACGTGCTATCGAGACGGTCGAACAATACTTGGAGAACACCGGACTGACCTGCTCCGCAGAAAAGTCTGAACTGTTAGTTTACAGACCTACGCGAAGAGGCCGCAAGCCGAACGGCGAGACGAACGACGAGGATCCCGGTAGGGACATACGACTAACGACGTCCGACGGGCGCCCCGTACCCAGGGTAGATAGCATGCGGGTTCTGGGCTTACACATCGCGGCCAACGGACATAATGGCGAGACCATCAGGAGACTGGAAGGCGCGGTTGCACAGACCGTCAGGTTACTCAGACGCATATCCAACAGACACAGCGGGATGAAAGAAGGTAGCATGATTAGACTAGTTCAGGCCTTCGTAATTAGCCGAATAACGTACGTGGCACCATACCTCAATTGGCACGTTGCGGAGAAGACAAAGATGGAATGCTTAATCAGAAAGGCTTACAAACAGGCAATAGGACTACCGATCAACACAAGCACGAACAGGTTACTGGATGTAGGTCTACATAATACGCTGGGGGAATTGATAGAGGCACAGAACATAGCGCAATACGAACGTCTTTCCAAGAGCAGGACGGGCAGATACATATTAGAAAAGTTAGGCATCGGGTATCACGCTCAACACGGCATCAAAGTTGACGTACCCAGCAGCCTCAGGGACAAGTTGGTCGTCCCTCCGCTACCAAAGAACATGCACCCGGAATGCCACAGGGGTAGAAGAGAAAAGAGAGTGCAGGACGTTCAGAGAAAGTACGGCAAATGTGAAGACGCGGTGTTCGTGGACGCGGCCAGGTACGCGCGCAGGCGCGCCTTCACGGCCGCGGCGGTAGATCACGAGAACACTTGCAAAACTAGTGTCACGGTACGCACGGTGCACGCGGAAACAGCGGAGGAGGTGGCCATCGCGCTAGCGGTGGCCACCACCGAGGCCGAAGTGATCATCAGTGACTCCCAGACGGCAATTAGCTACTACGCCAACAGCCGCATCTCCCCCGAGGTGTTACGAATACTACTCGCGGGCAAAACCGGGAATAAAGAAGTTTACATCGTATGGGCACCCGCCCACACCACATCACTCGCCGGCAACGAGGCGGCGCACGGGGCGGCTCGAGGGCTTACGGACCGAGCCGCCAACCACACTACCGCCGCCTCGGCCACGACGTCTTGTGAGGGGTGGGAGTGGGAGGATCGCCTGACGAGTTTTAGAGATATAACGCAACACTACAGACTGGCGAGGTGCAAATTTCCGCCACCACACCAGAAACTGAACAAGAGACAGGCGGTCGCATGGCGACAGCTGCAGACAAGAACGTTTGTAAACCCGGTGATCTTGAATCTCTGTTACCCAGAGCTTTATTCGTCCAACCAATGCAAGTTTTGTGAGGCCAGGGCAACCCTGGAACACATGTTATGGGAGTGCAAACGAGGGGGGGTTCCAGACGGGGACGCAGCCTCGAGCCGAACGCGCTGGGAGACTACGCTGCTCAGCTCCGCCCTCGAAGACCAACTCTGGGCCGTCCAGCGGGCCGAGGAAGCCGCCAGAGCTCAAGGGCTCCTGGCCGACACCTAGGCAGGGGTATTCGCCCAAATCCCCGAATAACTCGCCGGATTATAAATAAAGTTATCATTCATTCATTCATTCATTCATTCCAGCAACGCAGAGTTTGAAGTTCCGACTGAAACGCGGCCCAATGTGGACGTATGCAATACAGTGCTTTAATTTCGATGTTAGAAAAAATTATGACATATACCGCTTGATAGAGAAGCAAGTCATGGTGGCGGCATACGGATAGCTGTATCGCCGAGCATCCCATCTTTCCCGATTGACGGCGTCTCCAAGTTAGAATAAGCATGACTTTTCGTCAACATAGAAATCACGAGAATTGTAGTAGGGGCTTGTTATACCGCTTCTCAAACTCACGTTCCGTGTTTGTTGATGACTTACAAGGCACTATAAGTCTTGTTAATTGCCTTTATCCTACGTGTCCTCGGATTTTGTTGGGGGTCTTTACCCCGGTATTTCATGGAGTGGCCCTTTTTCTTGTCATGCATTCATTTCCTTGTATATGAGAAAAATTCCTAACTCTGCGCACAGGCTTCCCATTACACAGTCAAATACATTTACATAAGACAACCAAATACAATACTGATAAATTTTCTAATACTCTGGATTCAGTTTTTCCAACGTAACTAGAATTTTTATCCTGTATACTTATCTACCCGGAATAAGCAACCATGCGCTGTTCCAGTTTCACCCGCAAATGTCATTGTCATGTAGCGTTGTGAAACCAAAGATCATGGCTTATTACAAGGACGCCAAATTTAAGGCCATAAATGAAAAACTGTACAGCTACTCGGACACATATGTGAATGATTTTGACACGAGCGGCGTCGCAGAAGACAGGAAAAGATTTTCTCACAAAGTAAATAAATTAGGTAACACATGTGTGTCACATAATCCCATAAGATGCAATGACAGAGCGCCTTGGTATGATAATACTCGAAAACGACTTTGCTATAAAAAGATGACTCGCCATCCCCGCCATGCGAAAGTGGACGTGCATAATTTTTGTTACGAACAGGACACGAAAAATGCCGACCACCGAAGAAAACGATCGCCTTTTTTGTAAGGCCAAACTGCAACACATGAGTGATCGTTGGGAAGTGTACTACGCTGCCCAGTCAGCAAAATAAATCATTGCTGTGCCACTTAAGGCCGGAAGTAGTGTTTGTGAACGCTTACCCCTATTGCAAGGAAACGGTCAAAAGCCTGATGTGCAACTCGTGTTGGTGCGACAAAATCATTGAGTGCCTGTAATTGTGGGCCTCTCCTCGGTGCGACATCGCGCGCGTACCTCCCCGGGTCAGTTAAAACCGGCTGTGTTCGAGTAAGTTATCTAAGTGAAGGATACTCTGACCGTGGCTGTGGCAAATTGCTAGTCACGCACTAATGCAGTTTTTGAAGTGCACCGGCCTGACTGACCATTTACATGTCCTCCAGTGCATTCTGACGTGTGTACGCTGTGTTCGCTGTCTCCATTTCCCCCTCTTTCTGCTCTCCCTATTGCTATTATCAGAGCAGAGGAGCGAACCGGACTCTCGTCTAGATTCCCTCTGTGCTTTTGCCTTCTTTGTTTTCTCTCTCTTTAAACCACAACGTGTCTGCCAGGCGTGCAGGGTAACTTAAATAGAAAGAAAGAAAGAACCCTCTTGCTACACGTACCTTATTAATAACCAACCCCTTGCAAAAGTAATAGAACACAAATATCTAGGTATTACATTAACATCTGACCTGAAATGGGACACTCACATAACAAGCATCACTACCACAGCGCTGCGCAAACTGTTCTACCTTAAACGATGCCTAAAATTATCACCTCCGTCCGCCAAACTCCTAGCCTACACGACCTTCGTGAGACCTATTTTAAAGTATGCTAATACAGTATGGTTTCCGCATTCAAAGACTAACATTAAAAAACTAGAAACTGTCCAACGTAAGGCTGTGAGGTTTATTCACAACAAATATAAACGTACGGATTCCCCTACTAACCTGTTGGTTGCCTCTGGCCTTCAGACATTAGAAGATAGAGCGGTACAGTCCCGATTAATATTTCTTTTTCAAATTCTTCATAATACTTATAAAATTGACCATTCCAAATATGTCGCTTATTCACAGTCACGTGAAAGCCGACATAAGCATCTGCATACATTGGTGGAATATTCTCACAAGGTCGACGCATTTAAACACTCATTTTTCCCATCTACAATACGAAAATGGAACCAATTAGATCGCAATATAACAAGCACTAACACTCTCTCTGAGTTCCGCACCAAAATAGAGGCACTAACTTTAAATTGACAAACAGCCTGTTTACGCAATTGAACAGGCTGACTGTCTCATCGTAAAGGATATATATAGATATTTTAATCAGTTGATTGCCTTTCTTTCTTTCTTTTCTGCGTGTTAATTTTTTTTGGTACGCTTTCTTGTTTCATGTTCAAATTAAGTGTATACGTACTACTCAGTGAAACTTTTTTCCGTCTTTTATGTTGCTGTTGCAAATCACACGAGTAAATATGTATGTCGCAATTGTACATTCCTAGGCATATATATGTATAGATACATTTTTTTTTCTCTTTCGTCTCACTTTTACTCTACAATGTACCCTCAATATGCCCACCTGTTATGCTCTCGATCGAGAGCGGCAGTATTGTAAATAAATAAATAAATAAATAAAATAACTCGTTCACATCTGTATTATAAAACACTGTCATAGAGTACCTTGAAACTGAAGTCTCCGATGGTCGCAAGCTGCGGCGATCCCCTCACCAGGAGCGGCATCTTCTCCCTCAAAATGGTGTCCACATAAGCGTTCGCGTCACTGACGCCAGTCGACGACGCTGAGAGAGTATAAACAAAACAAAAAAGAAATGTAGCGTAATATAGTTTTAAAATCTTTATTGAACTTTGATTTGCTGACCGAGGATCAAATCTGGCTTGTTGTTTATCCCAATTCATGATGACACTAGTCCTATGTGACGGTGGCGCAACATTGCAGCTCTGGTAGGTGCTCCATATGCCTAATAAGGCAACGCGCTTGCGTACACGTCAGCTTTAGTGCATTGAACGTCCGCTTCGTCGCACGTCAAGTAAATATCAGCATCAGCGCCACACAGGGTGTCTTTTCAAAGCCCAATTAAACGTAGGGAACAAGAAAGTGTGCTAGTGCTAAGACTGACAAATACGTTAGTGGGGTACAAGTAGCGTGTAATCGTTTACCCCAAACGCTGTTATGAACAATTACATGTGGGCGGGTGCATTATCACGACAGAGCATTCACGGCAATTCTTCACAAGCGTTAGAGCATTTCGTCCTAAATTTCAAACGTTTACACGTTTCAGACTTTCGGATGGTATTCTTTATTAACTGTCTTTTCTTGCGGGTGAGTGTCTTGGGTATTCCGTACGGAAGACCAGCGCACTGACAAAAAATGGTCGCAGTTTCACCCGAAAGGCGAAGCATCAATTGCGATAGCAAATTAGTAGAGAGCTATCCGGAGTAAGGATAGTAGTTTTATCAGCTGTATAAACTTGGACATGCAGCAGCACCAGCAACGCGCAGAACTGTTGTCGACGCCGTCGGCGTTTTGCTCACGTTCGCACCGAACGCGCGCGGCGTTGGTGACTGTTGCCGGTGCCTCTGGGGGCGGCTCGGAGGTTTTCGACGACCTCAGAATGGGACACTCGTCGAGCTGCGTCGGAAGTTTTACCCACCTTCTCGCCTCGCAACGTTTTCATATAAATACGCATTTGGTGCCGCAGCTAAACGTCGCCTCCCCTCCCTCCCTCCCGTCCCCCCACGGCCTTTCGCGCGACAGAAAAAGTCGCGTTTGCTCTATATATATGGTTATTGCAAAGGAGGAACGAGACGCTTAATTCTGCAGTCCTTCAGGGAGCACGGCGCAGAACGCGCGTTTGCTCTCCGGCGTGCGTTCGCTCCCCGTGAAAGCGCGCGTCGCTCGCGCCCTTTCACTCGCACATACAGCGTCCGAAGCGCGGCGACGATTTCATCGCCGTTGACGTCATACGGAACCTCACGGCGACGGCGACGGCGACGACGACGACGACGGGAAAAATCTGCTTTGGAGTGTCCATATAATTGCTATCGCAATAAAATCCCCACAAGAATACAAGAAACTATGCACGTCTCACCGATTCCCAGGAACATGCACCCAAACTTCCACATCGGACGGCGACAAGCCCCAGCGCAGGCGTTTGCGAGCAAGTATGAAAACCACCCCAATGTTTTGTACGTAGACGCGGCCAGCACCTCAAAAAAGCACCGCATTCGTCACCAGCATAGTCGACGATCACGAAACTGAAATATATGCGTCGTCGTTTTCCAGAGCGAGTGCTGCCGAGGCAGAGGAACTATAGCGATAGCGTCAGCCATCACGATGAGATCGCACTGGGAGTGTGTCATAATTCTGATGGACTCTCAGGTGGTATGAAGAAATTTTTCCAGGGCCGCACATCACATTCAGAGTGGAACGCACCAGCTCCCACCATACATATAAATCGTGTGGACTCCGGGGCATAAGTCCTTACGCGGCAATCAGCAGTCACACGCCTACGCCTGAGCGCATGCTCACCGGGAGCCGCGAGATTGCCTCGTCGAGCAGTTCCATCCCGAGCCCATACCATTATCTACACGCATATCCTACAACACTATCGCCTTTCACGAAGAATACTACCACCGCCTCGCAATTCTCTGACGCGAGAGGAAGCCGTAATATGGAGAAAACTCCAATCAAGCACATATCCACATTTGAGTTTTTAGCACGCAATACAGGGTACCCTGCGCTGTATTCCTATAAATGTCCACGCTGCGATCAATGCGCAACGCTTTACCACATGGTATGGGCGTGCGCTAACACACCACAGCTCACACCCATAACACACTCCACCACACGGCAATGGGAGGCAGCGCTGTCCAGCTCCGACTCGAAGGACCAGCTTAACCTGGTCAGACGAACGAGGAGAGCAGCTAAGGCGAGCAAGTACTCCTAGACAGACTCCTAGACAGAGGGGACCGCCCACTGCAGAGCGGAGGAGCTACCTACGCTCATGCACACTTTTGCCTAAAGTTTATTCTCTTGCTCTTTTCTTGCGGAGAAAACCTCTAGTGAGTGACTGCTTCGGAACTTCGGATTGTCACAAGAGAATAACTGGTCGCGCTTTCTTGGGTGACGGGAAAAATTGTCTCGGCTATGTTTCTGACGATTTTTTCATCACACGTGGCCCGTCCCGTAACCTCCTTGCTCATTTGCAGTCATGTATGTTTTTGTTCATCTGGCAAAAACCGCCGCACAAATATTGCTGCGAGGTGACGCGTACCCAAGGTGTCGGTTAGAACCACATGGCATGCATTTTTTGTGATTCCAACCTCTTCAGCTACTTCTCGAGCAGTCAGTGGATGGCTGTTTGCATGCCTTCAGCGTACGTACGTCTCATACTCACTATGGGAGTTTAGCCATGTTTTGACGGGAATTGGAATAAGGCAATTATTAATACCAAGAAAACAACCGAAATAATTGGCGAAGAATCAAAGCAAGATTAATTAGAAACATAGCTAAAAAGCTATTTGAAACAACCATAAACTACTTAACATCTGAGCAAGCATCACTGTGATATTGCCCAAAACAGTCGGCTCCGAGAGAAAGAATTTCAGGTATTGAAAAATATATTCCAATTTGTCTCAATATTTTTCTAAAATCTTTTTTCCTTGCTTTTATGAACTTGCGAAATAGTAAGAAAAAATTATCAATTGCCTTATCTTCTCCTCAGAATGGGCACAGTTGTGAGGGGGTAGAGCACGGCACGGGCCCGGGCTTTCGGGTAAGCCCGAGCCCGTGCAGTGCTCTACCCCCTCACAACTGTGCCCATTCTGAGGAGAAGGTAAGGCAATTGATAGAGCAGTTTTTTCACGGGCTCGGGCCGGGCTCGGGCACGGAGTGTGCTTTTTGACCCGGGCCCGGGCCGGGCTCGGGTTTTTTGACGCGGGCCCGGGCCGGGCTCGGGCTTTCTGCGAGTTATTCTTGGGCTTCTCAACTCTGAAAAACATGTATTTTTCGGTCTCGGGCCGGGTTCGGGCCGGTTTCAAGCCGGGCTCGGACCGGGCTCGGGCTTAAGGTAAAGGGGTGGCTGGCCGGGCCGGGCGGGTAACGTAGATTATTTCCGGGCCCGGGCCGGGCCCGGGCCGGGCCCGGGTCTCGCCATAAAAGTTTTGATCGGGCTCGGGCGGGCCGCCGAATGTAAAAACGGGCCCGGGCCAGGGCCCGGGCCGCAAAAATCGGCCCGTGCAGTGCTCTATGAGGGGGCCAGCCGAGCCCTGTGTTGATAACCGTTTAGGGAAAGTATTCAACAGCGTAATAGAGAGAAAGGGATTTCAATTTTAATAGTTTGAAAGAAATTTCCGTGCCAAGGAAATATAGGTGCCGAAACCCCGCAAAATTAGTTATAGATGAGTTCAAACAGTAAAGCATGACAACATATGTCCTAATTCTAGCTGCAGTAATAATGTTGACGCTGGAACGAATCGCTTTGTCCACTTCCTCCACAGGAGAAGTACTTTTTGAAACAGATGGTTTTCTTTAGCACGTTTTCCCCACTTCTATGTTGCAATCTTCCCTACAGCTGAAGTTCAAAAAGCTATTTGTAGAATTTTATATTTCACCGTATAGGATTTTCCAAATTTCACAAAGTATTTCGCACAGACAAGCTGCTCCTCTGACTCGCTCATTTCGACGTGCAGGGAAAATCCAGCTGTTGACATCCGTTCATACAAACGTGCGCAACAAGACAATAAATTCGTGTAGACAGATCTCTCAGACAGTAATTTAAAATGTTTGCAAATTTCACGGACAGACCGTGAAAACGCTGACTGCCATGACAAGGTAGTAAAAAGAGTGGTTCAAACATATATCGTCAAAAAAAAAAGAATTAGTGTGCTTCCCACAGCGTACGTCAGATTTTTTTTTTGCGTGCGTTTTGTGACACCGTGCACCCGGCAAATATTATTTTATTGGCTATATTTCCATGGGACTGCTGCAACATGATACAATACCGTTGAAGCATTCGGAACAATATAGTTTACATATGCCTTAGGCCTCTAGTCTATAACTGTATGTAATCCATCCAAGCGTGCAAGATATTGTGCTTACAATAAAAGTCGCTAGGAAGAACAGACAACATGCAGATGCTGCAGAAACTCACCGCAAGAGACCGATGCCAGCACCAAAACGCAAAGCTTCAGCATGATGCCTGTAAGTTTTCTTTCTGAAAAAAAAATATATACTTATCAAAATAGTCTCCAATTTACGCCGTGAAGCCTTGTCCTCTGCCCTTGTCGCGCGATGATTGTTTGAAATAAGAACGCCACGGATTATCAGGTCACTTTCAAAGGTATAACCTGCGTTCATTACCATCTATTCTTCGACAATTGGATCTGTCAGCACGTGAAATTAATTGATACTGGATGGATACATTGACATGAATATTGTGGAGCTAAATAAATAACTGCAGTAAATGTTATGCTTTTTTCTTATCCGAAATTCCACTATTTCTTTCTTGTCACGAATGGAATATTTTATAGCTTACCATACGTAGTTATATACCAGATCAGCTACCACTGGCAGCAACATGCCGGTTCTATTTGTTGCCCTTTAGCAGTTGATTTCATTACACCACAAGGGTGGTACCTTAACTGTAATATTGTTTTACTGATTTATGAAGTTAAAGACAAGATAGCATAAGATAGCACGTGGAGTGCGACACTTTTCATGAAAACCGAGACTTGTTTAAAAACAGAGAACTTGCATGACCCTGCAGAATCCGCAACGCAATTTCTAGTGAAGCATTTTTCAGTGAAGCTGTTAGCCTCAATGTCCGTGTCCGCCTCCATGGGCAAAAATGTGGGCCGAATGCGGAAGTAGTGCAATACTGGGCCGACCCATGGTGGAGGTGATGCAGGCTTCAAGCACTCCGCAAAGTGAAGTGAAATATGCGTACGGACGCGTCGAGGTCACGGGATACACTGGGATTGCACGTGCAAAACGGCTTGACGAAGGAGCCAGCGTTGTAGCCATGTATGCAAAGGACCATTTGGCTCTGGAACCCTAAGAGCTCCTGTCCCAAATGTTAGAGCCAGGGACCAATGTCACCGATTGTGCTGATGTATGTGGTGTAAAGACCAGTGACGGTAAGCTAATCTTCACAGTCTATACCAACCCTGGGACATCCAGAACAGACATTGAGAACTTCTCGCGAAAGCACTTTGCGTGGGTGAGACAAAAGCGAGGTACACCAGTGGGTGGTTATCGTCGGGTACTTTAATTTTGACATTACGAAACCCGACAAGAAGGACTGGTTGCTGTCATTTGTCAGGGACAACTTTGGACTCGCCCATGCAACAACGACCCAAATCAACCAACCACGTGGTACAGATCGTGTTTGTATTCGGTATTCGCCAAGAATGTAGCGAAAATTGTCGCGGAACCCATCACGGTCTACCACAGCGACCACAAAGCGATTCTCACTGTCATTACTTGAAATTAATAAAACATTGCCATTAATTGCCAAACATTAATAAAACATCAACAGGTGCAGTGCTTTTGCAACAGCTTCGCTGGATATCCACTTTCGCAGGGCTGGGATGGCGAGTCAATTTTTTTTTCTTTCGAGCAGTCCCAATAACAACTTCAGTTGTTTGTGAATAAATCTTGTTGCAATGACGAAGATAGCACAAGCATCGCTGCGGTCACATGGCTCCTGAAGTAAGGAAGACAAAGACCAACGGATCGTTGTCGCTATTTTCCTCGCACTTGCGCTTGGCTGGAACTGCTCGGGTGCTCTCTGCGCTAGCTGAGCCTGACGGGACTGGAATTCCCGCTAAACGGCAATAAACCCTGTATCAATATTCTTTAAGGCGATCATCTTATATGACTGGCTCATTTGAAACCTTGCCCTCATAACGTTTTCATGCACGTGGTAAGGAAATTTTATAAGTGCAGCAATTCATCCGCGCTCATTTTATTTTGTCAGAAGATTGGTTATTATGTCATCCCGAACCCGGTTAGGCAACATTTGATCTTCTCCCAGGGAAGCGGGATAAGTTCACCCTTGTTCGTAAAACAAGCTCCGGATCACTTGCGTCCGTAATTCGCTGCTAAGCCCGTAATTAGTCCATTCACTTTGAACTTCTCTTACATATTGCCCGTAACTAGTCCCTATTTTAGACAAATATTAACGATGTGCCCTGTATAATTCTCAGAGGACACGTGGGAAATCTACTACGAACCTCGTACATAACGAATAAAAAAGGTGGTCAGAATTACTTTGAAAGGATTCTAGCTAGGCGAGGAACGTTAAAGTTTCCCCACGCTTTGCATCTAGCATAGCCCCAATTTTCACCAAATATCAACTCGGTATGACGTAGAGTATCCTCGGGACACTGGTAAATGTAGCACAAGATGCCAATAGAATTTTTTCCAGCCCTTTATAAAGAAAACATTTCGCAAAGGAGGCATTTGATCTATACATATTTACCTCCGGACACACAGTCCTCACAGGGTTCCCCTCGTGTTCGCTAAATTTGATCTTAGTGCATTTGTAGTTATTCGAGGGCAATGGGGAAAATCTTGCGCCACCCGTAAAACAGAGTAATAGCGCTCCGGAGAACTTGCATACGTAACCTCTGACAAAGCCTGCGTTAATCCACACATTTAGAACGTTGCCAACTCATGACGCCTAACGTGCTGCTTATTTTCCTCCATTTTAAACAACCTGATATGTTTAGTTTAACAAGGTAATGTGAAAAACAACTATAAACTTCGCATAATGCATAAAAATAAAGGGGGGGGGGGGGGGGGACGGCCCAACCGAACCACCCCAACCAACCCCAACCCCAACCAGCGGGCCTTCTTTTATTTATTGATTTTCAATACAGTTTTGACTCACTCACTTACTCGCAACTTGTTTCATCATGCCAGAAACATGAAGTTTCGCCCCTCATTGCACATAACGCCCCCTCCCCTCCTCATCCCCGCTCTTCACCGAACTTGAAGTTGCCGTCTTTCACAATTATTTTCGGACTTTGGGAAACATTGTGAAAAAATACAGTATTACACTGTGGAACGCATTAAGGGGTAGTTGTCTACGAACGCTAGAATTAACCAACAACAAATAAACACCTAACGTTCGTCGCTCACAACGTGCTTCCTACATTAACGAAATACAAACAATGTGCCCACCAAGAAGACTGGAAAAACCAACTACACGCCTCGTATAACGCATAAATACTGGAAAAGGGCGAGTATTTAGTAATTAGTTTCCTAGGAGTAGGAACGGCGAGGCAATGTGAGGTGGAGCACTGCACGGGCTCGGGCTTACCCGAAAGCCCGGGCCCGGCCCGGCCCGTGGGCCGGGTAGGGCCGGGTAGGGCAGTTTTTTCACGGGCTCGGGCCGGGCTCGGGCACGGAATGGGCTTTTTGACCCGGGCCCGGGCCGGGTAGGGCCGGGTAGGGCAGTTTTTTCACGGGCTCGGGCCAGGCTCGGGCACGGAATGGGCTTTTTGACCCGGGCCCGGGCCGGGCTCAGTTATTTTGACGCGGGCCCAGGCCGGGCTCGGACTTTCTGGTGGTGTGGACGTAACGTGCAGCGAGTTATCCTCGCGCGTCTCAACTCTGAAAAAGCTGTTGCCCGGGCGCAGCTGGAAACTAGCAGTGCTACTCCTGTGTACTTCCCTTTTCTTCCTCCGTCGCATTTTGCGCTGTTTGAACAGAATGTAAAAGTCCAGAAAGACCGAAGTCACCTCAACCCAAAGGATTCCACTGTATGCCTTACCTAAATCAACGTAATTAATGCTTTCAGCGCGGTGTAAGCGCGTTCGCGACTTGCTGATTCTTCAAAAGCGAATTGGTAAAACGATGACTGGTTAGATAAGATAATTCGTCACGCAGCTGAAGTATGGCACTGCGTCCATCCATGATTACACGTATGTTCTCAGCCGGTCGCCTAGCCGCAGCGCATTACGTTGCACCATGGAGGAACGAGAAGCTTTCTTTCTCCTTTGACTCCATCCATGAGCTGCGCTCACGACCGGTCGTGGCTGCGCTTTGGCTAGAGTGTACTAGAATACGGTTGAGTGGGACGAGCGGCTGGGGCGGCGCATGCTGTGCAGTGAGGCCCCCGACGTCGAAAATACTATGGCGGCGCTGCGATAGAAGTGGATTGGGCCGCATCAAAGTCGCGCCGTTGGAAACTGCTGGCGATACTGCTCGGCCGGGTCATTCGTACTACTTTGCGCGCTGGTATTTGGATTCAGACCACTCAAATGGTGTTCATAATTGCATATGACGTGTATTTATGCCTTAAGAATAAATTCCTTTCATTCTTTTCTGTATTTTATTTTTTTAACGCCGCTGGTTAGTCTTTTTCGGTCTCGGGCCGGGTTCGGGCCGGTTTCGAGCCGGGCTGGGCCGGGCTAGGGCCTAAGGTAATGGGGTGGCGAGCCGGGCCGGGCGGGTAACGTAGATTATTTCCGGGCCCGGGCCGGGCTCGGGCGGGGCTGGGTCGCGCCATAAAACTTTTGGTCGAGCTTGGGCGGGCAGCCCAACGTAAAAACGGGCCCGGGCCGAGCCCGGGCTGAAAAAATCGGCCCGTGCAGTGCTCTAGTGTGAGGCACCATCTCGAAATACAGCAGCGACCAGCAGCGCGAGCACAGCGAGCAAAGCTTTGGCGATGCTGCTGGACGGAGGCGCGTCTTCTTTTTCACAGCACGCAATTAACCTGCACCCTTCAAACTTTCCGTGAACATCATCCAAATAAATGCCTCTATTTCATTTAAATATGACATCACTGCTTTTTTTTTACATCACTCTATGGAAGCGGGTAAACTTAAACATTTCATATAACGCCCCTAACCGGGCCGGAAACAAGGGCATAATTTTCATTTAACCCCCAACTACCACAAACACTTCGAAAATTGCATGCATATTGCCCCTTACATTTTACAAATTTCCACAAAATGGTAACTTCGTGAGTGATCCAATTTTTTTTTTTTTCAGAAAACCATGAAAACAGGCATAAAACGTTTTTGAGTGTTTCTATCGGTCGACGCACCGTGCTGCAACCTCGTGCTGACCAGCGAAATTGGTTGGGTAGTACAGGTTGACACTCTCCGCATTAAGTTTTGCTACTCTCTGGTTTGTAGGGGCGCAGCCGGGGAGGAGGGGGCGCACCGACCAAATGTCTCCCCCTCCCCCTGAATTTTATGTGTACCATGTACCAGGATGCCGCCTTCGATCCTCCCCTCCCCCTCGACCCCGGTCAAGTGCAAGTCCCCCCTCCCCTGGCAAAAGTTTCTCGTTGCATCTCGGTATATTTGTACTTAACATCCACGCTACTTTTTTTACTTTATTTCGGTGTTCAGTACCGGGAAAGCACTTTCGTTCGCTGGCATTATGCGGCGTCTTGTCGCACCCCGCGTTTCGTTTAGCAACGTGAAAATTTGGGCAAAAATAAATGCAATGCAACCTCGAAAACGACGGGTGGGAGTGCTTTTTTATGCATGACATACTTTTAGCTCCCGCTGTCGGTGACCTTTAAGTGACCTTGAGCCAAAAGCCAGAGCCGTTATCCGGGCACTCAAACAAGAACATCTGGGCATCGTTATGAGAACAAAACCAGATCATCGTGGCAACCAGTCCAAAGTTAAGAAAATGCTGTCTCTGGTCCCTAACCCTTTGTACAGGACCGCATTACATACGCTATTTACTGCCCAAACAAGTTACAAAAATATTTGTACTGAGTTCTTGCTTGTTCAGAATATCACTCAAGTTGTTACTTCAACTACGTCGAAGCTTTATTTGTCATTTACAATAGTGACGTTCAAAAGGCAGATACAGAGCACCATACACTTGATTGTCAACTTTTGGCGCTAAGACAGGATTTTCTGTGCTCTTTTGAATGCCGGCGGTCCATGAGTTCCGCGGCGCAAGTGTTGCGTCACCTCGAGAGATGGCGCCAGGCCGCGCCCCTTCATATGCTTTTCTTCTTCTAGCTAGGCAGTGCGCTCTGTCTCCCTGGCGTCTTTCGCTGCATATCGTGCCGCCACGCGTTCAGCCGGTTTTCTTCTTCTAGCTGGGCAGCGTCCATATGGGCCAGTTCACAGCATGGCATACTGCGTTGTGGTGCGGTGTGATGTGGTGGGGTGTGCCATTGCGAACATGCACTACACCCGTGTTAAGATTGTGGCTAGTATTATCTTCAAGCAATTTGTTTTGCCGGTATCCATTTCATGCTTACATCTGTTCTCGATTGCTGGAGAGCCGGCAATTTTTTATCTGACTGCCACGTGCAGGTGTTCGCAGGACTGATGGTAAAGCGACACAGGTAATACAGGAAATCTCATAGAGCAGTAGAATCTGTTGCATAGCCCGTTGCTGAGAGGACAAGCGAAACAACATTGACTGACGTGGTAACGACAGCTAGTTAGAGTATAAAGTCAGGTGAATGCATATAAATAGGTGGTGTTTAATCATTTCTTGTGACATGAGACGCTACTGTTCAAATCATTAACAAACGAAACAGTTGCGGCCGCATCGTTCTCTCTCTGTAAGCGCAATTCCATTGCGGAAACGAAACGGCTAGGGAGTCACAACTGCACGATTCACCAATAGCCACTAAAGGGAAATGTACTTTTACCGTCTTAATTAAGTATGTTATATCTGGCAGTCCAACGACAGCCAGCGTCGACACGCATCAGTACCAGTCAGACACTGTCACAGAGGTGACGTTAGACCAGTTTATCGAAGTTTATCGATTTATTAATAATTTGTTCTGAGTTGATGCGCGTTAAGTGAATAGACACATATTGTGACAATCTGCCGTTGCGGAGTGACATCGTGCGACTTAGCGGCACATACTCGAAAGCGGCAGTAAAGCGAAACTGCGTCTACGACTGCTCCTGTGCAGTCTACGCATTCGGCCGAGCACTTAATTTGCTTCCTTCGTGACGGAACGCATGCTACTACTGTCTCTCATATTCACGAAATTTTCCTAAAATTCCCACCGAAGCGCCGCTCAGATGAGCACATATAACACCGCGCCTTGCAGTCAACAGCAGGGCCGCGCGTTTTCTACTACCCGAAGCCGGTAAATGCGACACGGAGGGCGCTGTTGACCGGCGTTTAAGCAGCACCGCCTGGGCAAAGTAATCATTGCTTCACAATAATAATAATACTATTATTAGCTTTGTGGTAATAATAGCTTCACTGTAAAAGTAAAAACTGTACCAGGTTGAATGCACTGTTATTCAACTGCTTCGATAGGCAAATTCAGATTTTTCGCTAAAACATTCCCTGCAAGTTTTCCTATAACCGTGTGCTTTCAATTATGT
Organism: Dermacentor silvarum; assembly: GCF_013339745.2. Taxonomy (NCBI): domain Eukaryota; kingdom Metazoa; phylum Arthropoda; class Arachnida; order Ixodida; family Ixodidae; genus Dermacentor; species Dermacentor silvarum. The sequence continues at coordinate 161,135,987 of NC_051155.1, read as the reverse complement.
GCATGAAATTGTACATTATAGGAATCAACTTGAGGTTATAAATGTAACAGCGCATGAAACGTTAAAAAGGATAGAGCTCACCTTCCAGCCGCCCGTACCAAGACGTCGCGTTCGACAATACCAAGCTCAATGGACACGCGTACAGAGCTATCGCCGCAAATGTTTTCCTTTCCCTGGAAACTTTCGCACTCTCCCTGGATGTGCAATATTGCGTATTACCGCAGCCGTGGCTCATTGCGTAGAGCTCAAGGTTTGGCTGTGGAGGGGGCGTGGTTAGATCTATAAGTCTGACGGGCACGAGCAGTCCCCGGCCTGCCGCCCGGCTTTCCAAGGTCGCGTTGTTTGGGAAAGGTCCTCACAGACCGCTACACTTCCTGTGCAACAGCCACACACCGTGTCGGCAACTTCCCAACAGTTTGCTATCTTTCACAAATGTTGAGGTCCCGTACTGACTGAGAGCGCGGCCAGGAGTGCGCTTGCGCCTGTCTCACTGGTAGGCACCCGATGACTGCTATCTTCTGCTTCCTAAAGCCACGGCGAATGCTATGCCAGCATTCCGCCTGTGGTTGGACGAGGGACGCTCAGAGAACTCCTTCCCCTATGTTCCTCTCTCTAGATGCGAACCTACCCAAGCAGGCCACCAGGCTGGGGAACTCCAACACGCCGGGGAACATCTCCACTCGATTCAAAAAGCGGAGTGTTTCCGGCGGCACCGGGATTCGAAGCCTGCACTTCCCGTATACTAGGCGACTGCGCGACCCCTAGGCTACCGCCGTGTTATTTAGCGTTTCTTGGGTACATTTATGAGTTTAATTATATTCCATAACAAACGATTATTTGAACGCATATGAAAGAAACAGCTGGTCAGGCCGCTAAATTCAAAGGGAGGGTTTTTTTTAAGGCAGAAAATCGCAAGTTATGAACCATAGCAACAGTTCCCAAATGCGCTCTATAAGATAATGTCCGGAGTACTTGCTCAGTTTACCATGACGCTGGATGTGAAACTCGTGACAGATTGGGCATTTCATGCCGGCGCGTCAAAAAGGACGGTCGCCTTCCTTTATGTTTTTAGCACCATAATACACGCAACAAAGCTACGCACAACAGAACAAACGCGTGGCTGTCAAGAAAATGTGTTCATATGACTCTTGCGCAGCACTGGCCGATTTACAGAGCGAGATCTTGGAGGCCGCCATACCGCGATGAGATCTCAATTCTGCCATAATGACGATGGTATAATGACGACAGTGTGATGAAGCAGGCATGAGGACAATGAGGTAGACGAAGATGTCATGACGACGATGTCATGATGACGAAGGTATGACGACAACCGGATGATGGAGCTGGAATGATGATGATGACGGAACGAACGTGATGCCATGACGATGATGTTATGAGAACCAATGAATTGCAATGACTGTCTGACAATGAGGCAATGAAGACTATGGCCAGTCAACCCCAGCGTAATCACGACTTAATGACTACAGAATGATAACAGAATGGCCAAGAATGACGTTGATGGAATGGCGAAGGTGGTACAATGGCGGCCGCATGACTACAATAAGATTACTTTGCTGAAGTGATGACAATGGCAAGACGACAGTGTGACGACGACGGTGTAACAGTCTACGACTTGTGACGACGAACGCATGACGAGAGTCACATGATGAACTTGGAATGGCGACGATGGAACAACCACGACGCCATCACAACGACGCAATGACGATGGCATGACAACGCCATGAGCACAAAGAATGCTAACGAGGGTGTGGTGACTTTGTGACGACGATGGCGTGAAGACGACACTTTGACGACGAGAGCAAGACGAGAATCGGATGACGAAGTTCGAGTGACGACGATGCAGTGACCATGAGCGCATGCCTAGTGGCTCAAGCTACTAGACAACTTGGGCCCCTGAGTTGGCATAAAAGGGCCGACTATGACTATGACGAAGCTGGAACGACGATGATGCAACAACCTCGACGGCATCACGACCACAAACGCATACCCAGAGCCCCAAGCTAGCAGACAACTTGGGTCACTGGGTCAGCGTAGAGACGACGGACAGACGACGGACGACGGACAGGGACGGACGACAGACAGACAGACAGACAGACAGACGACAGACAGACAGGACAGACAGACAGACAGACGACTGACAGACAGACGACAGACAGACAGACAGACAGACAGACAGACAGACAGACAGACAGACAGACAGACAGACAGACAGACAGACAGACAGACAGACAGACAGACGACAGACAGACAGACAGACAGACAGACAGACAGACAGACAGACAGACAGACAGACAGACAGACAGACAGACAGACAGACAGACAGACAGACAGACAACAGACAGACAACAGACAGACAGACAGACAGACAGACAGACAGACAGACAGAAACAGACAGACAGACAGACAGACAGACAGACAGACAGACAGACAGACAGACGACAGACAGACAGACAGACCAGACAGACAGACAGACGACAGACAGACAGACACAGACAGACAGACAGACAGACAGACAGACAGACAGACAGACAGACAGACAGACAGACAGACAGACAGACAGACAGACAGACAGACAGACAGACAGACAGACAGACAGACAGAAGACAGACAGACAGACAGACAGACAGACAGACAGACAGACAGACAGACAGACAGACAGACAGACAGACAGACAGACAGACAGACAGACAGACAGACAGACAGACAGACAGACAGACAGACAGACAGACAGACAGACAGACAGACAGACAGACAGACAGACAGACAGACAGACAGACAGACAGACAGACAGACAGACAGACAGAGGACGGACGGAGGACGACAGACAGACAGACAGACAGACACAGACAGACAGACAGACAGACAGACAGACAGACAGACAGACAGACAGACAGACAGACAGACAGACAGACGGACGGACGGACGGACGACGGACGGACGGACGGACGGACGGACGACGGACGACGACGACGACGGACGGACGGACGGACGGACGACGGAGACACGACAGACAGACAGACAGACAGACAGACAGACAGACAGACAGACAGACAGACAGACAGACAGACAGACAGACAGACAGACAGACAGACAGACAGACAGACAGACAGACAGACAGATGTCAATCGTATTAAAATGCTGTCTGCAGTCATTTCAGTTGACCGTAGACCTCCGACCTTTCTTTCTTTCGGCGATTCTGAATAAATCAGAGATGCAGAAGTAACCCTATTTAACTTCTACATTTCTGAAAAGTTTGTCCTTAAACATTTGCTACTCAATTACATAATAAATTCTTGTTTTATTACCAGCCCTTTTTCTGACACATGGCCATCACTTCAAATGTTGCCCCTTAGGGGCCGAAACTGAGCGCGCATTCAGTCCCCTACCCCTGCCCGCCGCCTCCTATTCTCTGTTTTGATGGGGTCCCCTTTATGATGTTACCCTGGATCTGCCCCTGTTACGCAGCCAGCCGAGCAATTGAGTAACACCGTTAATATCAATGTGGCAACCTTTCGCTGCGCAGCGTGTAGCCATTTCAAGTTTCAAGACCTGCGGGAAACAAATGTGTTTGTATATCTTTACCTAGATATTTATTATGCCTAAAGGTAGGCTTTCAAAAAAATAAGTGTGTTCAGTAGCTACCACGGGCATCAACTCATGCCACTACAGTAGCTCTAAGCTCATTACCCTCAGAAAGAAAAAGGCTTCGCATGACCCGATAAGAAAACACAACCACATTCATGTGCAAGGTCATTACAGCGGGCATAAATTGGTAAGAAAGATGGATGTCGAGGGCGAACGTGAGTATAGCATAAATCGTAGGCACGTGCGCAGGACGGAGGTCATTAGAGCCTGTGCGGAGTTCCTGTTTCCTTCTGTTATCGTCCTTGTTATCGACCATGTAGCTAAAAGGTCTTGTTATCCTGTTTGTTTTTATGAATGCTGCGCCTTGTTTCGTGCCTGCTATCGTTTGTCGCAGTTCTTGTGTGTTCATACTGATGAATGGCTTTGCTTTTTTTTTTCTATTGAGATGGAGACGCCGAATGTTTGCTTTCTTAAAAGCGATACATCTGCTCACTGCAGATAGGCCAAACATAATTGGCCTTCATGTGTCTCATGCAATAAACAACCTAAATGCGGTGTCGCGCCCCATGCGCGGGATAGAGATGTGAAGGTACAGCCGCACCCGTTACGGATTATTTTTGCATACGGGCTACAATAGGCTCGGACTTCAGTATGTAACTCATTGAAGCAGTCAGTGGCGCTTCAGATTCCTGTGGGCGTGTATTTCTAAAGTATTTCTACTCTTACAGCTTTATCTTGAATTTTCTGCATCACAATAACGCTTAGCTTCTGTAAACGCACTGAGTAGCGGTCCCTGAAAACCAATCTCGTGAAACGAACGTCTCGTGAAACTAAGAGGATGTTCGACTGCCTGACTTGGATATATATTATGTTGTCCTCTTGTGTGCACTGTGGACAAGTTATTTCCCAAAAAATTTTCTTAAGTGGGTGGATAATTGTAGTGCAAGGACTTTATGAGTGTCGTTTATCTGAACATGAACTTTTTTTAGAACTCTTGAGGCTTTTTAATTTGTCTCGAAGAAAATGAAAAAAAGAATAAACAGAAGGAAGGCGAGCCAGGAGCAGCTTGCGCGCTTGACAGCGCCAAAAAAAATTCAACAGCATAAAAGGGAGAAGGAGAGGCGGAACTCTGTCGTCATAACATGGCGTCCAAAAAACACGTCAGCGCTACAAACACCAATAGGTCGCAACGGTTCGCCACTCATTCCACAGAACTTCGAAGCTCCGTCCCATTTAAACATGACCTTTCGCCCTGACCGCAGCTGTGGCCCGATGCACAGGGCTTCCGGATCTGCTGCGCAGAATGAGTGGTTCTATACCCACCATCGGACACTCGCCGGCATTATGACGGGTACAAGCAGCCCCCCAGCCTGGGGTACGGCTTTCCAGGGTGCTTTTCTTGGGAGAGGTTCACGCAGCTCGACCGCTATGCTCGTTGTGCAAGAATTGAAACAACACACAACTGTCAAAAGCATGCCTGCTGGTCTCATGCCGGCATTTTCCGCAGCAGGCTGGTGTCCTTTCCAATGAGCACAGTTCCCGTATTAACCAAGCAACTGACTGGGAGTGTGCTTGTACCTATTTCACTTAAAGTTACGCGGTGACCGCTGACGTCTGGCTCCCACAGCAATGGCGCCATGGTCATGGGCTGCTAGAATGCTGTTCGTGGTGGGACAAAAGGTGCCAAGAGTCCTAGAGATCTCTTTATGGCTCCCTTTCGAGATGAGAACTGTCACAAGTAGCCGAGAACAGGCCGGGGAACACACCTAATATATACCTATTAAATAAGGAGAGCGATACCATCGATACCAGGATTGGAACCGAGTACCTCTTGCATACGATGCGGATGTTCCACCACTAAAGCGACCGCTGCGGTATTATTAGTCATTTAGTATTTCCCTGGTAGTTTTAAAAGCCTTCATAATAGCAATCAAGTTAAGTAACTTAATTATTGCCTATAAGTAACTTGCTTTTGAACGTATATGGAAGAAAAAGCTGGCCGGGCCACCATAGGGAAGTGAAGATTTGTTTTGAAAAAGCCAGACAATTGCGAATTGTAGATCGTGGCAACAATCATCAAAGACGCTCTATAATATAATCCCTCAATCTCAGTTTGGCACGAAGTTGGCAGTCACTCTCAGTCAGCACAGATAATAGATTTCGTGCCGGCGATACAAGGAAGGCGGCCATCCGGCCCGGCCCTCATTTTCTTTTCTTTTCTGACGGCATAATGCATCCAACAAACCAACGCACAGAGCACACCTACGTATTGTGGCCTTTATGAAAATGTTGTATATGCGATTCTAACGCAGCATTGGTGGATGTAGAGGGGCCCAAGCCCCCATGCCCCCTCCCCCCCCCCCCCTTTCCTTTGTGACATTAGCGCTACAGCCCGCGCCACCCCGAACACACTTTCCCCTCCTGCAGCTGCTCGTTTCGTTAGTCTATGACTGCATGGTTCTGCGACCAAAATGCATAAAACACAAGACCACGACTGCTATGACTTGTTTACTTGAGACAGCCTGTCGAGAGACTACAATTGTGTTGCAAGTTTCAAAGTACATACCGGAAAATAACATTTTGAGTTGTACCCCGACAACAGCTGTCCTCAGTTAAAAACGGTATGCTTCGGTTTATCCAGGGAAGAATAAGGCTTTCCTGCACACTCATTTGAATTGATCATCATTTCCGGAATACGACAGGCCTTTATGCATTATTTCTTTCTGTTACAAATTTATCTGACCCGAAGTGACCGTGAAATTCTTCTATATGCTTCTGCAAAGTTTTTCCCACACCTTTGCTCCTCAGTTACATAACCGACTCAGGGGGCAATACCTGCATTTCTTCTGACACATGGCCATGACTTGGACTGTGGCCCTTAGAGATAGAAAATTAAGCACGCATCGGAGCAATGCGTTGATTGGAGCCCCCCTTTCCCCTCTCGCCTGCTCTCTGTTTGATGAAGTCCCCCTCTTGATGCTACTTTGGACCCGTCTCTGTAACGCCGCTAGTCGGAGTAGAGGCAGCCGAGTGCCAGCGTTACACCGTTACAGTAAAGTTAATGGGAAACAAATTAGTCGTCCAACTAATTCTCATGAAACGTAATCCTTTCTTAGAGTAAAGTTGTCAGCCTCACGGTGGTCGGCATTTTTCGTGTCCACGTCCGTGCGCAAAAATTTTGGGCGGATTCCGGCGTCAGTGCAGGGCAGGAGCCGTGGCTCGTGCCCCCGTAAGGCAGGGGCTTCAAGCATTCAGCAAAGTGAAGCGAAAAGTGCGTACAGTCTTTGGAATCACGCATACAACATGCAGATCAGCATTCTTTTCAATAAAGAACTAGCGCAAAACGAGTATCGGAACCACATCATTGACCAAAAGCTGCTCCTGATAACAATGCGAACAACGTAGCACTCACCGCATACGTTTCCCGGTAAAAATTACTGTTGCGCAAGCTTCCGCGGCTACGGCAGCTTGCGAAGTGGGGACTCACGTCTCTAGCCTTTCGTATGTAAAAGAAACAGACCAGCAACTGATTTCAATGTTATAGCACCGCTATGGGTACGCAACGCATAGTTAAGACTCCCGAGGAGCAGCGTCAATACGGGGAGCGGCCAAGGGAAAAAGAAATGTCAATATGAACAGCAGCGGCGTGCTGCGGAAATTACCAGTTCTCACATTACTCCAAATTCCCATTACTACCATTACTCTAAAGCAATAAAGCATTGCATACACTTTCGGTAGTTGTAGTGGTGGTTTTCAACAGCTTCGCTGGACATACACTATCGCCGGGCCGGGATGGCGAGTCAATTTTTTAAAAGTAAAAATGCGGAGTGGTATAACGGTTCTCTAAATCACCTTTCCAATGGAAAAAGAGCGACTTTTGCGCACAACTTAGTACGCAAAAAAAAAAAACAGGCTCAGTGAACTACATACAAAGATGCTCCACATGCCTGCTCGGTCACATTAGGAACTGCCACATTTTCATTTGTTATACTACTGGATATCATGCTAAGTAATAGTCCAAATGGATTTTAAAATATTATAAGACAAATTTATTCACAATTAATATCCCTTAACGAACCTGTTGCACGTAATTTGTGAGCCATTGTTGTAAGCAATGCTTTCATCCCGTCATTTTCAGCCGCAACACTAGGTTGCGTACCGCCCTCCCTACCACCGAGCAACATTTTTTTTCCCTAAGGATCCTGTTATCTCTTGCTCTTGTGGCGTTCAGAAAATAATTGACAACTTAGAGCTTAGCTCATCCTGTGGAACATTGACATCGCTACCCAGTATCTTAAAAGCACAAGTGAATATTCGATAATTTTAGAAGGTATCTTTTTTACAATCATACCTATCTGCTTCCTTGCCTGATTATTGGAGCATCGCCTAAAATTGTACCAATACATCGATATGGCGACACTCAAAGTCCATTTAATCACAGGTCAATATTTCTTACTTCAATGTCTTGCAAAGCAATTGAAGATATAATTTGTTTCACATCCAGTCAACCTTCTTGACGACTATAGCGCTTTTTACAATGCTTAACACAAGTTCCGCAAATTATCTTCCTGTGATACTTGGCTTTTCCTCAACAGATGTATATCTTGGCAGCCTTTGACGTTGTTCACCACTCATTACAACTGCACAGACTAACCATTCTCAATATCGACTCGGGAATAGCCAACTGGATCAGTGCGTTCCTCTCATCTCACATCTTATTTATATAGTACTATTGAATCTACTTCGGATATGACCTCAGTATGGAATCACGCGTTCCCCAAGGGTTGGTTCTTGGTCTTCTTTAGTTTTTACTATACATAATCGACTCACATATTTACATATCATCACAGCTTCGTTTATTCGCTGAGGACTGCGCTATTTATCGTAAAATAACTAACACTTCTGATGTCGCGTGCCTTCAGGCTGACCTAAATAACGTCCATGTTTGTTGTCACACTTATCAAATAAGGCTCAATGGTGCTAAATGCAAAGCTATGCGAATTTCCCGTTCTAACACCAACTTTCCAACATACGTACACGGAGTGATTTGCGACTGCAGTCTTTAACAGCATACCGTTACATTGGCTTCCACATAACTACCAACCTCTCATGGAAACAACGCACTTGATATCTTTAAAGAAAACAGTACCTTAGGCTACTTAAAAAGAAAATTTTAACTTGCTCCAGATTCCCTGAAGCTGCTGTTATCCCACATACGACCATCCACATCTTGAATACGCTTCATCTATAGGGGACCCAGATGGAGCCACATCGATCAACGCAGTCGAAGCAGTGGCATACTCTGCGTCTGCAGCCTACATGGTCGAGCGACAGACTTTAGCCTATTCTCTGGCAACCCCCATTGCAAAACTATTGTCGGATGACTTTATTCTGGGTATTTGATCTCACCCGAGATGTGCTGCAGTAACGGTACGGGTCACAGTCGCTATTTATGCATGACACAGGACTTGACTCAAGACCTTGATTCAAGTATGCTGCTATGATGACTAGAGTTTATCGAACGCCTGTTCTTGTAATCATAAACCTCCATTCCCCGTTCGTTCCTTTTTCACCTTCTCCAGTGCAGAGCAGCAGGTTAGAACGGATGAGATCAGGCCGACCTCCCTGCCCTTTCTATAAATAAAATTCCAAATCCTCCTCCTTCCTCGAAGCAGGGCAGAATCGCAACATCCGCTTAATCTTGTCGAATTGCCATCCAACTTAGTGTCACACAAACGAATGAATCCCTTGGTGTTCCATTACTGTCTACTTTCTTTTCCAGATGTGTTTATGTTTATTTTCATTTTATTTCGATAGCAAATATATGGACACTCCAGGCGCATTTCTGCCATCCGCATTTTACTCCGCGCCCGCCGGGCCGCAAGGTTCCGGGGGAAAGATAGGGAGGGCGGAGGCCGCGTATACTATATACGCCGCGCGCTCCCTCCCAGGCGGCTGTATCTTGAAAGCCATCTGCAGTGAGGGCGGAGTCCTTCCTCCCTGCGCTGTGATTTCGCGGCTTAGTTCGCGTTCATGCGAGCGGCGTAACGAAGGTCAATTCGCTCGTTTCTGCTGCCGCGATTACTCACTACAGCGTTTTGACAGCGAGTTTACGCGGTCATCGAGTGAGATGCGTTCATGTTTGCTTGTGTGCACGTGACACCGCGCAATTTAGTTAGTATGCCTATGTTTACAAGTTTATACGGCCGATAAAGCTACTATCCTTACTTCGTATAGCTGTCAAACAGTTTGTTATCGCAACAGATGCTTCGCCTTTCGGGCGAAACTGCGATTTTTTTTAGCACTTCTCTGCATGAAAATACTACAGAATACGATATTCCCCTTGTATGCACATCTTCGCTTGCTGTTATGTATTTTGATTATTTCCTGCCTCCCGTGTCATATGCCATGTAGCTAGAGGGCCCCAAGCTCAGTCAAGCTGCTGAGTGTAGTTTTTTTCCTGGGGTGACTCCCAAATTTTGGGACAATCAAATTTGATTCTAATTCTGATTTTCATACGATCTGCTATAAAAAATATACTATCACAACACCGCTATTGTTCCCACATGAATACAGCCAGCACCATTTTTTTTTCAGCCCGTCGAGACCGCCACCATAAGGTCAACATATCCCCGTGTAAGATCGTCGCGTGTTCACAGTAATTATTTCCAAAAACATTAATTTTAGCATTCGTGACACCCTTCTCCTTGTAAATGCCCTGAATAACGTTCCTTTCTGTTGTTTTTTGAGTATTTTATTGTTTTTGTTTTGTTTAGGGCTGCCCCTTTTATCTTTTCACAAAATTATTGTGCATTTATTCATTTTATGTATTTTTACCGTTTTATTGTATGCTCTACTGCTCTTAAAATATATTCCTGCTTGTGTGCTTTATCTGTATTATTTTGCTTATTGTTGTTTTTCATCGCCTTTCTCGTCTATAATGTACTCATCGTAATCATCATGATCATCATTACCAACATCATAATTTACTTTATCTTAAAGGGCCCTTCGCAGGGCATTACATAGATGGCGGACAAGAGAAACAAGAAGGATATGTCATAAAACGAATGCAATAATCAATAGACGAGCAGCCGTTTTTCAAGCAAAAAGAATATCATGAGCCATTCCACTCTGTGAAGGTGGGTGACCAGCGAAGCTGTTTAGCACATGACGCAGAGGTGACACAGAATTTAGAACCAAGGTACCAACACATTTATTGTCTTGATCGGTGGTCATCGTGACAACAGGTACACACACACACACACATTCTCGTATTATCTCTGTTATTATTATAATAATTCCATCATATTCGCGTATAGTCCGGGCTCCCGAGGAGCAACGCGCCTACAAAGAGTGACGGCAGGAACGGCGACGATAATGTAATCGTCGCCGGCGGGCGGCTAACACCACCGATGAAGATCGTGCACAAAACGCCAAGCGCATTCTGGAAGTCGCCCTTTGTTGGTGCGTTGCTTCTCGGGAGTCCGAACTATACACGGCATCCCCATTACCATGACAGAAGAGAAGCGAAATTTAAAAGGAAGATTGGCAACTTGTCTTTCCGGTTTTTTATAAACATTCGCGTGGACGACGGGACCGCCGCGCCGACGGGCCGGAGGAAAGTGGACACATGACGTTTCGACGGAACAGCCACCACGGGAGAGCGGAAGGAAAGGAAACTAGGACACGCAAGCGCTTGGAACGCCGACAAAAAGAGGGCAATGCGAACGTAGACGTGGCCGACGTGAGTCGTTTTTGGGGGGGCTAAGATCCGATCGTAGGATGTGTTCGAATTCCGGGACCCAGGTAACGACAGAGTCCTGAAACGACTCTGCAGCAGGAGCTACCTCCGGCTGTTCAAGAAGCTTGCAATCAGCGAAACGATTGTGGCTTCACGCAAAGTTTACTCTACGCACGTGGCATCCAGGTGAGGGGAACACACTCCCTATATATAGTGGATTCCGCCTTCCACGACGTGAGAACACTTCAAAAAGCAAACAGAGCAACCACACAGAAACACGCACGCACTGGCTTCCCTTGAATAAAGGAAATTTACAAATAAAAACAGAGTTATTTTCATCGCACGGTAAATGTAAACAACAGTTTCGAAAACCTCTGTTCTTATCCTTGTGCCTGGGATCTCTTTGGGTCCCTGGTGTGACAAGCGTAGTTCGAGGGCACGTTACAGGTCACCGAGCCCACCAGCCGGAGTTCACAGCGGTATGTGCCATTGCGCTTGGACCCCTTCTCCACAGTCACCAGAATCGGCCTACATTTTTGTTGACGCAGACGAAAAAAACTCGGAAGCGTAGCCATATGCAGCTTCGCTATAATAAATACCAAGCAAGTACAACAAAGAACTACATACTTTTCCGTTAATTATGTGCGTATTAATAGCGGTATTGGGAAATTAAAGCAAGCAGAAATAGCCAATACATAATGGAGCAGTAGCAAAAAAAGAAAAACAAATATACAAGGCGAAAACACTGATTAACAGTAATTCACAGATTTACACAGCCAACCAGACAATGAAACACAAAGCACGTACAATAAAGAAGAAAATTTCTGTTATTATTCTTACCCGAGAATGTATACATTTGTAACAATATTAGCGAAAATATAATAGAAAACGTACAAGACTCAGTTCAAAGGTTGCACATGTACCTGCAGGGTACAAAAAAAAATAAGCAACGAACTATTGCTGCGGAGCGTCTAGCCATTTCATGTTTCCTAAACAGTATAGCTGCCAGCGAAATCACCTCATATCACTAGAGTGGTCCTGGGTTCATGATCTTCAAGAATAAAAATGCTTGGCAAGACGCTATACGAAAACAATCTCTTTCATCCACGCGCATTACAGCGGGCCTATTTCGTAGGAGAGCTGGGTGTCGCTGGAAAGTGTGTGTCCAGTATATATTGTAAGCCCGTGCGCGTGGCGGAAGTCATTATAACATGTACGGCGTTTCGGTTTCCTTTTGTTATCGTCACTCCTGAGCACTCCATTTGGCTCGGAGCTCCTGTTTATCTTTATGAAGGTTACTTCTTGCTTCGTGCCCACAATCTTTCGTCGTATTTCTGGTGCGTTCGTACTGATGAAGAGCTAAATATTTCTGTTTTTTTTATCCTATCGTGGTAACGGCGTTGAATGTTTGCATTTCATGAAGAGGAACATCTGACTCGCCACATACAGAGAAAACAATTTTAGCCTTCATGTGTCGCAGTACCCTTGCTGAATGCAATTTCGCAAATCAGGCGCTGGGTAGCCCAACTAGAAAGAGATTGATGAGAGTCGGGTTCAACACTCCGCCTTGTGGGACATCACTACTGCAGATTTATGGATTTCTTGGGCCATCTACTGTAAGGACAAACACACATATTGTCATCTATTACTTGGGAGTGCGGAGAGTTGCGTGCATGCGCTACTCTCGATGGAGGAGAGACACAACCGGCGGCACAGCAAACGAGGATTTAATATGTACAGGAACGGTGAACGCACGCGACACACAACACTAAAACCGAAAGTCAAAACTAAAGGCACGCGAAACTAAAATTGATTCAACAAAAGTCTTCACTGGAACTCAAACAGCAAACTCAGATTAACTACAAACTACTTAAACAGAACTATCTCAGTTTCGGAGCCTCGCTCCGCCTTAAAGTCTCTCGTTCAGTCTTAGCGCGGATTCATCAGAGTCTAGCCACCCTGCCTTCGGCCTAACTGCGTCGCAAACAAAAACATGGGCTCTTACGGACCGCTGACTTGAAGTTCCTTACTTCGGGTCCAAGTCATATTCCTTCGGGTGTCGATGCTGCCGTAGATGCCGACGACTCGCGTTCTCTTTTGTCGGTGGTGAGCTCGTCGGTACTTCGTTGGTGATGAGCTCGTCAGCTCGTCAGCGATGGCGCTCGGCGTTGCTTAGGCCCACCTGGATAGGCCTAGCGTCGGGATGCGTCGCAACCTCTTCGTGAGTGCCGACGTGGTGTCCCGAGGAGAATCGAACGTGCCGGTCTGCCGCGGAAGGGGGATCCTCTCTGGGGTGCCCAGTCTTGCCGGGAGAGGCTGCAGCCAGTCCAGGAGCCTCACTCGAACTTGCCGAGGTCGACTGCCACACCTTGGACGGCCAACGTCACGGACTCGGCCAGACCCCCAAGTCTCCCGTCGCCAGAGCGTAGCTGGAGATGCGGCCTTCCTGGCCCGGAGCCACGTCGATAATCCCCGAACCGTGCTGTTTCTTCCCCGATCACAGCTCGGTTCACGCGCCTCGCGGGCTCGCGCCGTTCGGAACGCTCCGCGAACTTCGTCCTCTTTTCCGTATACCGCTGGCGACCTCTTACATGTGACACATATCCGTGAGAGATAGCTCCTGATCCACCTAAAGACGTTGCATCCATGCTCTGCAGCCTCAAGAGCTTGGAGAATAGCTTCATGGGTTACTTTGTCGTAGGCACCTTTTACGTTTAAGAAGAGCGCCACAGAAAGGCGCTTCATAGCTTTTTGTTGCTGCACGGAGGTTACAAGATCAATGGCGCTGTCAGTTGAAGACCGTCCACGTCGAAAACCAACCATAGCTTCAGGGTAAATGTTATAGTATTCGAGGTACCATTCCATACGTGTCATGAACATCATCTCCATGATCTTACCGATGCAACTCGCAGGTTCAATTGGCCGGTACGATGTCCAGCGCAGACTTCTCCGGCTTCAGTAGAGGCACCAGTCGGCTACACTTCCAATCGTCGGTGACCATGCTGTCATGCCAAGATTGATTGAAGAAGACAGCATTGTGCTGTTGAACCTAGGTGCCTTAAGGCAGCGTAGGTCACCCCATCGGGACCGGGTGATGACGACCGTCTGCATGCTACCAAAGCCGCTTGCAATTTTTTGATAGAGAAAGGCACTTCCGAGCTTTGATCTCTCGCAACGGGAACGTCATTAAGCGAGAAGTCAGCCAGCAGAACCAAGTAGCCAGTAAGCTTCACACAAAAATCTCCCGCGACCTCAAGCTCTGGACGACTTTGATGTAGAGCCAGCGCTGTGATGGGATGACGTTGTTGTGGAAGTGATCGAAGGCCCTGAAGGTTTCTCCACAGGGGGGATCATGGTTTGCGAGGGTCCAGTGATTCGCAGAAGCTCTGCCATCGTTGGTCCTGAATTTGTTCATCTGTCGCTGAACTTTCTTCTAAATGCGTCGGGCTTCCCTGAGGTCACAAATGGACTTAGTACGCCTATACTGTCTCTCGGCCTGCCGGCGGATCGTCCAAAGCCTCTCCAAATCTTGATCGAAACCTGTGCGTTTTGTAGATGTTGTATACGTCCGCGTAAAAGCTTCCAGCGCTTGTATGATCATATCTTCAAGGGGATCGGGATGTTTATGCCTGCACTCGTCCTCGATTGAAATTCGGTATGTTTGCCAGTCTGTCTTGAGAGCACTGGGGAGAGAGAAATGCAAAGGCCCCTGACAGTCATGTATGTACGTAGGAATATGGTCGATGCCGTGACTTTCAATGTCTGTGAACCGTTGAACTTTGGAACTTAAACTATGTGACACTAATGTCAAGTCCAAACAACTGCTGTATATCCCTCCTCGGAGATAAGTCGGGCTACCATTGTTCAAGACTCTCAGTCCATGCTCAGTAGGGAGATCACCTACACTCGTGCCTTGTTGATTTGTCCTGAAGCTTCTCCAGAGTAGATGATGGGCGTTAATGTCACCCATGATTATCCAAGGGCCTGGAGTTTTTGTATGTCGTTTAGTCTCTGTTGATCTAGATCTTGACGTGATGGGGATACGTAGGCACCTATCAGTGTGAATGAAACCTTCTTCTTTTTAACACGGAGAAACGCGTATTGATTGTCGTCGTGAGGCTGCACTATTTGGTGAACATACGTGAGTTCCTTGCGGATATACACAGCAACTTGACTACGTTCAATGCATGATGAAGAAACAAACGATTCGTAGCCCCGCAGTCCAATTGACTTTGAAAAATTAGGTTCACAAATTGTGATAAGGTGGAACTTGTTCTCAAAAACAAAGTGCCGAAATTCTGACATCCTTGACTGTAGACCCCTGGCGTTCCATTGAATTATGGAAGCGCACTTGACTTGCTCCTGGAATGGCCGCAGTGGTTACGGATGGCAAGTCATCTTGTTACTGTGGACCCGCAAGTACAGGCTCAAATGAATCCGGGACTTGCAGTGCTCATTTAGCTGATGGCGCTTGCATATTATTCAGGAGTGCACGGATAACACTCACCAGCGACCTCAGTACAGCAACGACCTGGCGGACATCTTGCGCAGCCTGACTATCTGTTGTCGCGGCTGCGCGACATACTTGGACCCTAGGCAAAACAGCATCACTGTGTTCTCTACATGTAAGGCTCCACAAGTTTAGAAGCAATCTTAAAAATGGCGCAAGAAATGATGCGGACAAGGACTAACCAGGATTGTTGCCTGTTCTGTGCTTGTTCACCGATGTATTTATTGTGCCATTCTTAAGCTTTAAACGTGAGCCAACTATCCCAGCAGCACGTTTCAATCGTCCAAGTTAGAATTATACTACGGGAACGAAGTCGAGGTTTTGACGGAAGCCCGTCTGGTAGGGAGGCATCATGAAGAAGGGTAAAAAGAAGGACACCAACCGCTGAAAGAATATAAGAAAAGACGCTTCAGCTCCCCTGACGGGAGCCTTGTCCACAATGAAATCAAGGACGTGCGATACAATGTTTATATGGTTTGAAAATATGACGTAAGCAGCGCGTGTAGATTCCCTTCTTCATACTACGGGACCTCTCAGCGAGATCATGTGCAGCATGGGTCGATGAAGAGGCCGAAAGATGAATATTGCGTACCATAGACTCTGGACTGAAGTTCGGCGTATATGGGAAGATACCGCCAAGTGTGGAAACCTTGTTTCCCCGCTTTCACCTTGATGCAGCATAAAGAAAGCACTTTCTCTTTAAAATCTATCGAACCATCTCCGCGCCGTCGGCGTGTAAAGCAGCAGACGATGACATAGCCCCCTTGCTGCTGGAGTTTCCCGTATATGGTCTGCAAAGGCGACAACTACGCTACCAACTTAGGGCTATGACCAATCATCCAGTGTTCCATGGAAGGGTATTTGGACCATGGCCAGTTAGTGACTCGAAAGAGCAGATTTAATTTCAATGAAACACATTTCACTGGTACGGATGTGGGCTCAAAATACAAGGAACGATTATGTGCAGTGAATGGCATTCGTTGTTGATGTATCGTTGTCGTTGTTGATGTATCGTTGTTGTTTTCATTTTTAGAATATCTCGCCTGTGTCAGCGTTTGCGTGTGCTAAGCTGTCCCTTTTATTATTTTTCTTGTTACTTTATTCAATCTAAAGCAAAGTTATTTTTGGCATAAATGAAAGTAAGTGTCCAGTGGCGTAGTGCTTCCAATCTCTGCATATGGACTATTTATTTATTTATTTATTTATTAACACGAAAGTGTTTTATGCCGGGGTCCACCAAGACTTCACTGACGTATTTCCGCCACGGAAATACGTCAGCTTACAATGTACACGAACATAATACAAAGAAAGAAACCAGAAGAAAAAGTTCCACAAACATGCAAAATTTGGAAATCGAACCCACGACCTCTCGGTCCGCGACGATAGATCGCCGAGCGTTTAACCCATTGCGCCACAAACGCATTTGCAGAGAGCTACACAGACGCGCCTTATATATCTAACACTCCTCCGTGTACCCGCGCTCTTGCTCGGGGCGGTGCCGCCGCCTACGAGCAGAAAAGAGAAGTACTGCATTATGACACTAACGCGCACCGACAGTGAACGCTTCGGTGGTCTCAGCACTACGACGCCTCGATGCCAGCATTCGAAGGGACGTTGGCATCAAGAAGCACTACCAACGCCACCTAGGTGGCGTTCACCGTACTCAGCACAGCGGAGCGTGGCCTCCGCAATTAGCTCTGAAAATGTTTCTGAAGTTGATCGCGGAGGCTGCAATTACGACGCGCTGTACGCGCTGATTTGACTCGGTGACGATTCAGTTACGTGCTTTGTCTTGCGCGTTGTATTAGTGTGTCAGTTACGTGCTTCGTCTTTCGCGTTGTGCTAGCGTGTGCAGCGTAGTGCAGCTTCCATATGCACGACGGTTGCTCATGGTCATTGACGTTGGTAGTCGTGATGGAGGAGACGTGCCACCAGGCGTCAGCGTGGGTGCATCAACGCCTAAGGGCGCTTTAGCCACAAAACACCAATAGACATTATATATCAATCTGCAATAAACATTACACTACTTCTGTGAAGACACGTTTCACTTTCGTGTTCTATACCGATTCCTATATAAGAGGGATCAACCACATTTTTTATTTATTTATTTATTTATTTATTTATTTATTTATTTATTTATTTATTTATTTATTTATTTATTTATTTATTATTTGACTGTACCTTACAGCCCTGCCTAACTACCTAAGGCTTTTTCTAAAATTGCTTTTGGCCTCAAGTCGTGGACATGCAGATTGCTCAGCATGTGAGGCGTATTCATTAGACTGCTGCTTTATTATTCCCAGAGTAGCATGGAAGACATGCCGCAGAATTCCCATTTCCAGTTCAATTTAACGATTCGCAGTGCTCTTCGTAACATGTAGGCTCGCTGCATCTGCTCTCATTTGCACAAGCAGTAAAATTCTGGGTGTGTCTGGCACGATATCCTGCTAAACATTTTCTTGGAGCTGGCAACATCAAAGTTTGGTCTGGTGACACCTGAGGAAAGTATCACTACAGCCGATGTCATCTATGATAGTGACTTGGATTTGCAAAACGCGGACCTGTCATTACTTATAAAGCCTGCCAGCGGAGGTATTGACATTGTGCACATGGCCGCCTCGGAAACACGCGTTTTGTCAAAGTTACATTTAAGGGTTACTTCATCCCCTATTTGGACTCGGGGTAGCGTTTAGGCCGGTAATCCTTCATGCACAGGGATGAGTACATTCGGGAGTAGCAGCGAGTGTAAAGGTTTACTTTACAATATCTACAGTAGCTCCAGATATGGGAGCCCACTCCATGTAGGAGCACTTTGAATGTCTCAGGTCACTACATGTCTGAACACGTCAGAACACGTCAGGACACACTTCACTGCAACCAAGGTATCTGCTTATAAAACAGCCGTCTTCCCTAATTCCTTAAACGATAGAATTCGATTACCTTCGTGCGGCCAATCAGAGGGGTCGTACTGTTCACAGAACTCCGCCTCTGATATCCAACCTTCAAAGCAAGAATGAGGTACTTTGGAAACCGGGGGTTCACGCTGCTTCCACGAAGTCGTCGAGCTGGTTTCCTGCTCTCCGTGATGGTCATCTTGTCAGAGTCAGGTGACCTTCGCGCTGGTCACCGCTTCCACGGAAGGTGGCGGTCGGGCACTGTCGCCGTCTGGGCGACGCTCATGAAAGGGGCTGCCTCTGAGAAAGCAGCCAAAGAATGCGCACTGCCCATTCGGGATGCAACATCCGGCACATGTCAAGGTCGGTTACTTCCGGTACACATTTCGCCAAGTTTTTCCGAACCCACTTCAGTGCCACAAGTGCCTGAAGCTTGGGCACTGGAATGTCGTGTGTAGAGGATCAGTGGCGTGTTCCCGGTGTGCGGAGAACCACACAAAAGACACTATCCATGCAATCATCTTCAAGTGCTCGAACTTCTAGGGTTCTCAGGACGCCACTTTCAACGTCTGTTCTCAAATTAGGAACGAGTCCGCTATCCTTAAAGAAATCGTCAGGGAAAATTCGACCCACAGAGAAGCAACTGAAATTGTCTGGCGTCGCCAACGTCGCCACCAACGGCCATCCAGGCAGTCTACAGCTCTTGTGAAGGAAACGTTTACATACCTGCCAACTCTCCCAAATTTTTCGTAAGCTTTATGAATTTCGGCCGGCTTTAAGAATGTTTCGTCAAGTCTTACGAAAAAGTAATTTTGTTTGCGAAAATCTTCACACGTCGGTCTCCTACCTTCCGTTTCAAGACTTCTGGTGGCGAAAGGATGCAAGAGGGATACTTACTTGGGGCAAATTTATACCAACGCGTTATAGAAGCAGGTGAAATTGGCAGCAGGTAAGCCGCTGAAAAAGCATCTACAAAAGTCATCTAAAAACAGTTTGTTGCTTCTCATTATTGGTTGGTCCAAGCTTGTTGCTGCTCGTTGTGCTGTGTCTAAACTTAAAACCTTGTTACTAAACTGTATACGCATCCCTGAAAAGACGTGTGCTCAGGCAAGCTTTAGAAAACAGCATGCTACCGCTATCATACCCTTTCCTCGCACCCCCCCCCCTCCCCCACCGCCTCCCGCGGAATTTTAACAATTGTAAGGCTCACAGGTTGGCAGGTATGTGGTTACATGCTGGGCAATTTCTAACCGTCCAGCACTGCACGCTTCAGAAGTTGAGGGCCGAATGGAGGTAGAAGCGAGCAAGGTTAACTGTTCAGAAGAATGGCCTGCAGAATAGCATGCACCGATTGTCATGGAGTCGCAGCGTGCTGCTTCTGCTCTGACGTGCACTACACCTGCTGGTGAGGTACCACTTGCAGATGGAGAAGTAATATCCGTACTACGGTCATTAATGGGCGTCATTCGTGTACTCCTGAACAACCAGGACACTACGTCTGCCCAAAGTGCGATGTATGTACTTGATACACTGGGTGCCCTGCTGACCTCCCTTGAGTAACGAAATGCTCCACACGCTACCATCATTTCTCGCACAGAGAATCCAAAAGTGGTCCCACCGATTGCCAACACAGAAGATCGCGCGCTTCCTTCGAACGACAGCTTGGGCGAACGACTACACACTTCAGCGTCCTTTTCGTTTCGCGCATGTTCATGAAGTAACAGCGCGCAAAAAAAAAGAGACGAACATAAAAAATCAGGCAAGTTTGCGCTCGGTCGCGCAAAGCTTAGGCACAGCTAAGCTTACTGGATGCTACTGCTAGCTATGAACTTCGTTGCTGCTAGGACTTAACTTGGTTCAACTTAACTACGTATGTAGGAAGGTATTCTCGAGCGATCATTTTCAACGGTACCTTTACTTTCACGACATTTCGCGTGACTAGGCGCTGGACGCGTGGGCGCCTACGAGCGACAGCGCTCCTGGCATGCCACAAACGCAGGCAGGCTAACCCCGTTTGATACAGTGCCAAGAACGCTGTCGCTTGCCGACACCGAACGCGTTGGCGAAATTTCGCGCGACTAGCGCGAAATGTCGCTAGCGCATGCACTGTGTGCGCATGCCGCGTGCGCATGCCGCGTGCGCATGCACGCAGTCTCCTCCTCCTCCGAGTTGCCATGTATGTACTTGATACACTGGGTGCCCTGCTGACCTCCTTTGAGTAGCGAAATGGCTACGCACCACAAATTACGGCTGGCTTAAACGTCTTCGCTGTTAAAAGAGATACATGCGAGTATGTTCGTTCCTCCTTTTACGTCCTGTTATTGGATGATTATGAACAACCAGCAAGTCCGGACTTCCGTCCTACTGAAGTTTGCGCAAGTGTTGTGGTCTCTCTGGTGGTCTTGTACTCTCTCTCTCTCTCTCTCTCTTTATCTTGTTTCCTTCACGTTTTACTTTCTCCAGTACCGGGCAGCAAACCTGATACTGCGATCTCGTTTACCTCCCTACATTTCTTTTTATTTGCGCTATCTCTCTGACTAGCATACAAAGTAGCGTGCATTCAAACATTACATTTAGGTCTCCTTCGCATGCCTCCCTCGAACCCTACAACAAGCGTGATGCCATCGCTATCGCCCCTTATATTTCCAAACAGGTTAAAATAGCTTTCAGAGAACAGCATCCGTCAAAGTCGGCCATTTTAATGAGTGCCACGGTTATCCAGGGAGCACGAAGTGCCCAAGGCAAGCAACAGATCACTTTAGTCAGACCGTACCACACAATTTAAAACAATGACACATAAGAAGCGCACCACATGCCATGAGCATTTGAATGTATGTTTTCTTTATTTTAGGAACGTAAAAACGCAGCGTCCTCCATGCTGTACTTGCGCATAGTACACAAAGGTTGGCTTGCAATTCAAACGCTGCAGGTACTTTTCTCGTGTAAGCCGTAAATTGGGCTTAATTTCTTTGAATAAACTAGACAGTGGTAAAGACAATAGGTGCAAGTGTTCTCGCCAAGAAAGCCGAACGTTTCGCATACGGGACCAAAACAGCAAGACTGGAAAATGAGACTGCTATTTTCGTGGCATGACTGAGTCAAGGCCACTTCTGTCACTGTAACGATCTCGCGCGTTGCACTCAAAGTCCGGTTAGACCCTGGGGAACGTGACCGACTCCACAGCACGGCGCAGCAGGTCCTTGTAGTCGTTGTAGAAAATGTGCCGCAGCTCGTCCTTGACTCTGGCCGCGACTTCCTCCTTGAACTTCTGACTGCGGGCCGAGTTAAGGCTCAAGTCGCTGTCATACGTCACGTCCAGCCGAATGTCCTCGATGAGGAATGTGCGGAGAGTCCCATCCCGACCGATAGGAGCGCTGGCTTCGAACTGCGCCATTGTATCCTTAACAGCTACGTTCACCCAGATGGTCTTCCAAATGGCAACCAGAGTGTCTCCTTTTGCCTGCGTTTCGTATGACAAGGTGAGTGGCTTGCCCAACCTGTAATGTTCATGCAGGCTATGCAAAGTATGGTATTAGGTACTACATGGCGCAAGATAAAGAAACTTAGGGTATGGTGCCAGCATAAGAATCTCGCCTAACAATGATTTCAGAGAGTGCCTTCAATCCACGGAATAGTGATGTACGGCCAGTGAGGTGATCTGACTACAGGAACGCCTGTACGTAACATGAATTTCTCACTTAAAATTCTGTATGAATGAAACCCACGTTGTGTGGACCTGCTCCTTGGCTCTATGTATATGTCACCTCCTTTACCACCACGTACATATTTATACTGATGGATCAGCAACTCTCCAGTGTTCCTCTGGAGCCGTTTATTTTCCCAGCCGGAGCCACCACCACCAGTTTCAAGTTTCACCCAACGACATCGACGGCTGCGGAACTTGCAGCTCTTCGCGCTGCACTTCGTCTCGTCAGCCAAGAACAACCTCGAAGATGGTCGCTATTCAGTAACTCGAAGGCAGCACTGAAGTCTTTGCTATCAGCCCTGCTGCGCGGACCACACCAACAATTGGTATTCGAAATTAGAAAATTAATCCATACCTTGGCTGAGAAAGGACACCATGTGACATTTCAGTAGCTTCCAAGTCACTGCGGTGTCATACGTATAACAAACGCGCCGATAACACTGCTCGGTCGGCACTTCAAGGCGGCAAAGAGGAGTCGATACCGTTATCAAGGACAGGTGCCGCTAGAAAATTTCGAATGCTCACACGGGATATGACGTTCTCCATGTGGAACACCCGAAGTTTTCAAGGCAACCGGTTTCGCCACTTAGACTCTTCTCTCCGCCTTCGCAACCCAGCTGGACTCTGCCAACGTGCAGCCACTCTGCTTTGTTGAATATGGCTAGGAGTGACTTTTACGAAGTCTTTTGCATTCCGAATCGCAGGGGCCGACGTCGCTTCGTGCGATGACTGTGGTAGCGAGGAGATTCTTCAACAGGTTCTCTGTGACTGGCCTCGCTACAATTTACAGAGACGATCGCTCGCAATCGCGATAGCGCGCTTTGACCAAAAACCTTTAAAAGAGTAAGTAGTTTTAGAATGCCCACATCGCAAGCCATCGCTGCGGAGGGTGACAAGGGCACTGTTGTAGTTTTAAGGACAACAGACTTGAACAAGCGGCTGAAGCCTGAACTGATATCTACAGTGCTACAAGTGCTACTGTGCTGTGCAGTAATTGTTTGCTGTGACAGTGACCAACTGTGATTGTGTATCTGGGCTCCCTTTCTTTCTTTCCCTCTATTTTCCTATCACTTAACATCCCCATTCCCTCTCTCCAGCCTAGATTAGGCAACCCGATCTTCCCCTCTGGCTAACATCCCTGCCTTTCCTCTTTCTTCTGCCTTTCTCTATCTACATCATTTACCCTGTTCCATGAATATCGCAAGGAAGCGCATTGATTAAAATAGAAGTTTCGCTTCAATAACGACCCCCAGCGATTCAATGACTAAAATTTTCTGACCGACCACTTGCATCGTCCCCTCGTATGCACTAGACTGAACACCCAACCACACACCTTCCTTATCGCAAGAATCGACGAGGAAGATCATTAGATTTCAAGGACGGCATTCATTTTAGGGAAGGCGTCATCCAGTGTTCGGCAAAGTCGAGGAAAATATTTGAGCCGGGACCCTCTCGCAAGTACGATTCTAAGAGGTAAAGTGGTCAGGGAAGGCAGCTCACGCTCAACGTCACCGTACTGCGGGAGACGCAAACGACTTACCAGCGAAGTGAAGGTAATGTTGAGTCCCTGCATGGCAAGGTTGCAGAAGACAACGGTCTGTCCGTCGCGGAGGAAGGGCGCCTGGCAGTCTCCAAGCCGCTGCAGAGCGGTGTCCAGGCCACGGATCTCGCCACGCGTCATGTTCACCTTCAGGTCACGGTTGGTTATCTGGGTCTTGTACACCTGCCGGGTACGTCGCGCGAAAAACGCGTGTTGTTCAGACACGTTAGAAGTGATTCCACCGCCGTGCTCTCGTGTAAAACGCCGTCATGCAGTGACACGGCCAAGTTGGCAGATTGGAATGATTGGCAATCCATTCTTGCTGTAGAGGTGTGCAACGCAAAGGAATACAGTAAATAAAGTAAGGCGACCGCAGGGAAGCAGTAAACATAGCGTTCTTTCTCGTAAACCTCACGCGTGATTTCGAGAGAATCTCCTCCAATTGGGCTTCAACACAAGATTGCTGGTTATATTTCTTCACATCAGTACAGGCAGAAATGTTTCACGCGAAGATCCAAGTAGGAGATCATGTTTGTGTTCTTGTGCAAGCGTTCTTTCTGTCAAAATTAACAGATCTTCTAGGCGTTATGCAGAGGCTACCGCGAAAGTAAACAGAGCAGAATTTCACGTTAAATCATATGTTTATAAAATTGAAGACATCAATGCCCGAGAATTTCGGAGTTCAACGATATGACGGAATATCCGAGTTTGTGTTTATTCTTTTTTTTTTGTCTCATTTTTCATTTCTTTTTATCTTAGTCAGCATCGTCGCCATTTCTAAGTACATGGCTGCAGCTCCCGGCCGACTGAGCATAGCAAATTCTCTGAATACTAGCTTGCAGCAGCACGTGTGCGGTGTTCGTCCTCGCCCTATCACCTTCACGGCTGGTTTACCTGCTTCAAATAAGTAATGTGTTTCCTTACTCAGAACGTACGCGTGAGGCGTACGGTATAATTTCATACACGCTGTATCAATGTCAAATGTGAAACAGCATTCAAGAGTAAAACAGCCCTTGCACAGGTACCTTGAACCTGAAGTCTCCGATGGTCGCATAGGGGAAAAGCCGCGGCGATCCCTTCACGAGGAACGGCATCTTTTCCCGGAAAACTTGGTCCACAAAAGTGTTCGCATCGCTGACGCCCGCCGCCGACGCTGTTAGGGGATACATGACAGAATAAATTATTCTGAAAGTGTTGATTTATAAACTTGATTAAGTTTGGAGGACTTTCGCACCAATGCATGGCGACTACAACGTGTGTATCATAATCGGGGCATGGACAGATTTCAAAGGAACCCTCCATCGCGGCGTAATTTTAATTGGTTTCATTGTCATTTCTTATTCCTTTATTTATTTTGGTAATTATATTTATCCCTTTATTTTTGCAATATAACATACAGAACTGGAGTAGCCGATGCACACTTTACCTCAATCTCTCTAGAGTAACTCAATATATCAGAACATAACAGAAATGAAATTTTGCGACTGATGAGAAAATTCGGTCTATTGTAACCCACAATTTATACTTGCACTTGTCATATGGGACTGTGGAGGGATATAACAGCTCGAGTAGGTGCTCCAGACATGGTTGATGCTATGTTCTCACATTCATATCAGTGTTTTCGTGCGCTGAGCGGGTGCTTCGCTCTGCATTCTTTCTGTTGGATAACAGCAGTCATAGCGCAAGCTGTGGATTATGTGTCAACTTAGAAAGCTTTATGCGCGAACATCTTGTCACGGTACTGCAAGCATGGCGACGACGACGACTTTGGCCATTGTGAGAAAGAAGTTGACGGAGAGGTTTGATGGCAGACTATCCGCCACCTGCACTATCTTGCTGTACACTTTAAATAGCCTGTTATTATATTTTCATTTACATCGAACAATATATAAAGGAAAAATTAGCCACTTGCGGTGCTTACTACTAAAGCGACACGTACGAAAATTTACTGCAGAAAGAGAAAACCATTAAACAGAAAGGTTATTGAGGTGCTCGGAACAGTGTATGTGAAAGTTCTTTTTTTTTTGACATACATGCGTGAAACGGGTCATGCACAAGCCATCAATAAAAACCTCCGTACACATTCGGGACAATAAATCTTACTTTCTGCACTACGTGTGTAGTTTGTTCGCAGAATATAATTAACCCGAGAATGATCTGTTTTCTCTTCACATGAAAACTCACGTGAAGTAATGGAAAGCATGCTGATATAGCCCAAAACTCACCGTAACTGGCAGTTGCCAGCACCAAAATGCAAACCTTCAACATGATGCTTTTCTGTTCCCTGCAAAAAAAAAGTCAAAATAAATATTATGTGACTTCGGACGTAAGGACCCCCCCCCCCCCCTCCCCCTGCCCTTTTGTTGCCAGCTTGTCAACATGAAAGCCGAACGCATCGGATTTGCAAAACATCTTCAAAGCGATCCGTTGCGTTCATCATGGGCTATCCCTCTACGCTAAGTGTCTATGAGCGTGAAAACATGGCCTATTGAGTGATAAATTTTCAGCAATATTTCCTAAATTTCAGCTTTTTTGTTCTCTTGTGTCAGTTCTCTTCTGAACAGCAGTATTTAATAAGTTCCAATGTGCCTTTATATATCAGAACTGAGAATTTGCTAGCACTGGAAACACATCATGGCCGTTTTTTTCACCGATGAGCATCTACTTTCGTTAAACCGCAAGAACGGACTACTTAACGGTAAACTCGATTTACGAGCACTGCTTTATGGAGGGTCCGGTGCATTCGATGTGCCTTGCTAACATAGTAAGAGCGGTCACATTTTGTATGGAATGTCACTTAACTGCATCTAGATGCCCAAAGTCAGATACTCCATCGTCTCTCGGCAAAAGTAGCTAAAGCCATGCGCTTTCAGTTATGTCCTTGAACTTGTATACTCTAATGAAATGCATTTAAGGTCACGAAAGTGAAAACAAGTACAACGTCAAAGAGCTGGCACTCACCTGCCCACCACTCGCCGCTAGAGGTTTCGCTCGACTAAATCAGGCAGCCGCGGCGGTCACACGCTGACGTCTCGGTCGGAGAGTTTTTCTTTCCTTTCCCTGGCAACTTTCGCCCTCTCCACCTTCGTGGTGATAGGTACACGCCTTCGACGCAGTTTCACAATCTCAGCCTGCAGACAAAAGAAAAGGAAAAAACACGTCCGTGCCAACAGCGCTCTCTTGCACCTTGGTATCGCAAAGGATCAAACGTATGCGAAATCGGATGCGTTCACGTGGCACCATTAGCAGCTTTGACGTCGTGCGCTCCGACTTCACAAGTCTGTGCTCAGCATCGCCTTTACGTTTTTGTTTGTTTCTTTCTTTCCCCTTTTCTGTCTTTCTTTCTTCTTTCTCTCATGGCTGAGGTGATGGCCCATATAACTGTGTCAAGTGCGGATTTTGGAATCGCGTCATTCTGTTCCATTTCGCCCTCCACGTCTACCCGATCGGCCGTATAGTTGGCACAAGCATTTACACCCGTTCAACCTTGCCTGCCTTGGCGCGACTTGTTCGTTTTTGCTGACCCACATCGCGGTCGACTTTTTTTTTTTCTTTGGCCGCGAATCATCCTCTCCGCACGTGGATCGGCCGTAATTATACACACGGTTTGCGGAACTACATCTCTTGCTTGCGGTATCACCTCAGGGCCCCACACTCGTTGACGGCTGCGCGCGAACCTCCAATAGCTTGTCGGTGCGTGCTTGGTGATCGCCGCAACGTCGCCCGGCTTCGAGCTCAACATACGTTAAGTGGGTGCACGTGTGTTTGCAAGAAGGCGCGGCGCGCAGCAAGGTCGTGTTGCCCGGCTGAGTCATCCCAAGTTTCAGTTTTTGAATATTTATGACGCGTCCTTCATGGGTGGTCGCTTTTCTTTGGCGTGACAGTCCAAAGAAATTCATTGATCGTCCTATAGCTCTGTTCAAGCTTCTTTCACGCTGGTCGTTGTCGAGTTTTGGCGCTTAGCCCACGTTAGCAACTACTTCTTGCGTTGGCGTGGGCTGTATACGCGGATGTGTACTGTGCGGGAACGAGAGAGAGAGACAAAACCTTATTGGAAGTTCTTGCTGGGGTCAAGGGAGGCGGGGGGCCGGGAGACTAGCTCCACCGGAGCTTTGCGTGATTGATATTCAATGGAACGTACATCGGCAAACTCAATTTTGTAACTTCACGGCTAGTTGCTGTTCCGCCAATGCATGTGAAAGCTGGATGGTCGTGGCACACCTTAGGTCACGTGGCGCCATATTTCACGCCAGACTGGCCTCCTGTAGCACCATACAAGCAACGGAAGAACAACCTACAAAATGGCGCGAAAATAATAACAGAAAAAAATGTTCTCGTAAAAGTAATAACAGCCAGATAATCTTTGGCAGTTGAAACAAAATAGAAAGCCCCAGTGAATAGTACAATAATGAAAGTGAAAATTATTCATTGCAAAGGATTGTGAACTTCAGCTATGCGTTCAAAAGAAAAAAAAATAAAGCAGCAATTACTAATTATTTAAAAGTCCTGTTTTCAATTTTTTCTAAAAATGAAAAGACATAGAGGTCACTTTCATATAAAAAAACCTCCCGCTGTGACCAAAAATCTAAACAAATAAATTAACTGGAGTTTACATATAAAAGACACAATTTGCCAACCCGTCGCGGTGGCTTATAGCGGCTATGGTGTGGCTCTGCTAAGCACGAAGTCACGGGATCAAATCCCGGTCGCACTCACCGCATTTAAATGGGGGGGGGGGGGGGGGGGGGGGCGGAATGCGAAAACGCCTGTGTACCGTGGATTTGGGGCACGTGTAAAATCCCCTGGTGGTCAAAATTATTCCGGAGTCCACCGCTACGGCGTGCCTCATAATAAAATCGTGGTTTTGTCACGTAAAATCCCAGAATTCTATTCACAATTTTCCAACGAGAAGCGCCATATAATGGAGCTCTCCGGATTAACCTTGGACACTTTTGGTGCTATAATGCATTGCACCCAACGCACAGTACAATACCTGTGAGTTTTCTATTCCATCTTCGCGGGTACGATTCCGTGTCGCTAGCTCATGCGGAGCCCCAAAATGCCGTAGCCACTTAGTCATTGCGGTGGGTGAGCATAAAGGTCAGTGCCAGTAATTTCTCCTTATAGTTGGGAGTATGATTAGTAGTAGCAATTATTCAAGAGAACTCGCAACGAACAGCCGTTATTTGGACGGAGGAGGAATAAACATTTCATTGAAATAGCAGACTGAGGTTCTTGCGGGTGAAGCCCCTATTCCAGGGCCCCACTGGCTCTAGCGGCTCGTTCGGCTTGGTCCAAGGTTGCCTGCAGGCTTCCCAGGTCCTGCCGCGCGAGTCGCGCCTCCCACGACCTTTCAAGTTCGTTTGCTTTGACGAGGGGTGAGTTTCCCTCTGCTGGTCTTTGTTTGCAATGCCAAGTGATATGTTTGAGGGTTGGTGTGTCGCCGCACCAAGGACAGCAGTCATCGTATTGGCACGGGTGTATTTTGCTAAGTGTGTGTATGTTGGGACGTTATTTGGAAAGCTTCTTTGTGGACTAATTCATAGACTTTGTTTCTTAAAAATGATATTAAAAAGCAAGTTTTTATATCATTTCTCAAAACTAATCACCACATACTATGTATAAAAATAATTGTAAGAATTCGTTCTTAAAGCAGCAGTAGCATAGCGTTCACTGATTGCATCCAATATTTCATTGAATGAAATATTTGATGTTGTAGAAAGAAAGCAAATACGTATTTTTTCACTTTTCCTTGCGCCTTGTAATGTAAATCCTGGGGTCACTCTGTTAGCTCGCACTAGGCTTTGCATAAATCTATGAATTATTCACCAATAGCAAAAATGACAAAATAGAAGGCGCTTCCTCTGCAACGCATGTAGCTTTATTGCCTATCAGTAACATACAACAAGGAATAAGGAAGAAGGAACAATGTACGGATAACAATCACACTGGTGCGTGTGATCCAAGCATGACCACTGTCTCAAAATGTATTCATCACGAAGGCTACAACGAGGGTGACGCATTTGATTGGTGCGCCAGTGGCGTTGGGGTACAAGAATGTATATTGAACGCTGTTCCGGTTTACGTGTGAAATCAATGTCTGATGAGCAGCAGAAGACACACAGGCCACAACAAACGCTCAAACTGAAATGAACACACAGCGAGATACATGCGTCCTTTTCTTTATGCATTTTTATTTTCTGTCATCAGAGTCAGGAAGTGTGTTTGTTCGTTTTACAGGAACTACATAGGGTACACCCCGAAATTCTTCAAAAAAAAATAAAGAAAGTACCACAACTTTGCTGTCGACCGTACGTCTAAATCACAGAAGTGGCATGAGGCTAACGAGCATTTTGCTGCCTCTTTTTTTTTTTTTTTCTCGCTCGCCTGAAGCTTCTTGCTTCAAAAGCAACAAAACGTGCTTTTAGGAATGGGATACACATATATTTACTCACGCAATTTCACAGCGAAGCACTGTATTTTCAAAGTTAAACCACCGTGCAGTAAACTTCTCGCGCTTCCCAGTTTCGTAGAATTTTTGGTGTGAGTGTGTGCGAAATATTTCGTCGCGTTCACGTGCTCCTCTAGCACGTTCTACGCTCGCGGAAAGTAGGTGTCGGCGACGGCCCTCTCGAGCACCTGCTTGTACTCGTTGTAGATGACCTCGTACAGGGAGGTCTGCACTTTCTTCTCAAGCTCCTTCTTGAAGTCCTTCTTGCGGTCGTCGCCGAGGCTGAGTGACTTGTCGTACTTGGTCTTCAGCTCGAGCTCCTTGATGCGGAACGTCTGCACGCTGGCGTCCTTGCCCGGCAGCGCAGCCGCCTCGAAGTCGGTCAACACCTTGGTGGCGTTCACGTGCACCCAGATGCTCTTCACCGTGCCCGCAAGGTTGTCACCCTTGGTCTGTGCGACAAGAAGTGTGAAAGGGAAGTTAGCAACACCGCGCGGTAAACTATAGCAAGCTTGGCGTAAACGGGATGATCTTGGTTCTTCT
The DNA here is from genome assembly GCF_013339745.2 of Dermacentor silvarum. Lineage (NCBI taxonomy): Eukaryota > Metazoa > Arthropoda > Arachnida > Ixodida > Ixodidae > Dermacentor > Dermacentor silvarum. The sequence goes on along the minus strand of NC_051155.1, from coordinate 161,104,996 downwards.
CTTAGCACCATTCTCAAGAAATAAATTTAAGCGAGGCGTTAACAACGTTTCGCCAAGTAAAGTGGTATCTCTTGTTCAGGACGTTACAACACGCTCGCGCAAAATGCTTTTTCACGAGTATGCTATCCATGACTTTGGCTAACAAAAGAACCTAAAGTGGGTGATAACGTAAGACCGGTAGTGGCAAATACGGCACTGTTCAACTCAAAGATAATTGTTATAAATGCGCCAGCCAATTACGCTCACTCATTTCTGTGACGTCTCAGAACTTCTTTCACTATCGCGTTTCTCAGGGACTGTGTTCTGTAGTGTAGGCACAGAAGACAGGTGCAGTGCTGTTTTGTGGGTAATGCTCCAGTTGAATTCTTAGGTTGGTCACCGCCGTGACAATAATATTCCTAGTAGCCTACAGTTTCCGTGAAACTCCGTGAAGACTTTGGCTAACCTCTAAGCTGCTATGCTCCATTTATTATTTCTTGTCATATGGCGTTGCATGCTCATGAAAAAAAAAGTCATTTATAAGTGTTCAAATGCACGTTTTGCGCAAGATCTGTAGTGCAGCATGGTATTAGGTAGCGCAACATCGTCTCAGGCCTCAGACACCGTTTAAAAAAAAGTAAACAGGCAAGCAGGCTTCTTGCAGCGCTTCACAACACCTGTTGCATGAAGTGCCACACTAGCGATATCAAACGTTGTCACTCCTCCGCAATATACCTTGCTCTGAGAAACGTATGATTAGGGCAAGTTACGAAACAAAGTTTGAAAGAACTATTGTGCTGAAACGCTTGATTCATTGGGCCAAAGGTCCATGACACTGGACTGAAAGAATGCAGGTTACAAGCACTCAAATGGCTGATAAAATGAACAATACACAAAGCGATGAGATATACGTTACGTGTGTGATAACATAACGCTTGCATATAACAAACAACTATACGCAGATAATCCCATTTTCAATCAATGTACGCAATACAATGATGTAGTGTAGAACACTAGAACATAATAAACCACAGTCAAATTATCAATAAACAGATAAAAGTGGTGGCCCCTACTTTGGCCTGTTCCAGCACATCGGTGATCTGAATGTAGACTTTGCTATACTACTAATTCACGTCGGATAAATCTATCAAATACATTGAAAATAACAAAATAAAAACCCCTAGTACCAGGTGGCCACTGGTAGGACTGGACTGGTGTGCACTAAAGAATTACCGTTAAATATTACAACAGGAACAAAATTCACGAACATATGGGCTCATGACACCTATTACCTTCATGCCACATGTTCCGCGATTGACCGTGCGAACGGTTTTATGAGTAGGATAAATGATACATGCGGGTCCGTACTCCGCGGAGGCATTTTTAAGCTGAATTCTGACGCATCCAGATCAGTTTGATTGGTTGCCAGAGTGAAGACCTGCATTTCTGACTTATCGCTCTGTTTTAAGGTCACCGAACAATAATACAGAGATACAGCATCAGAAAAACGGTTTGACCACCGTGAAGCATGGCTACGCTGCGCAGTTGTTTCTGTATGGGTTTTGAGATTAACTAGAGGCACCTCAGGCATAGCTGGCTGATATCTGCCACCCGATTTGCACGCACACATTTTGCTAATGGCCAAATCTCATCGCGCACCCTAGTTATCACCATCTTATTTTTTATCAAGGATTTTTTTTATTTTAGTAACATATGCTGCTACAATCCCCTGATGCTTGTGCCTAGGTTTGATCAAGCAGATGAAACCATTCTGTGCATTCTATGAAAACGGAAACAACATTAATTCTTGATGCAAATATTAAAGCAGTGTGCATAGCATTCAGAAAGGGTGTAGCAGGACCCTACCATTCGACAGGTCATGACACCTCACTGCTGGGTAATCCGCGGCTCCAAACAGCTGCAGTTTGTTTTCCCATTGCTTACTGCATTCATGTCAGAGGTGCGTCGCTGCAACTGAATATCATTAATGCTCTCACACTACCTTAGGGGCACCTTCGGCGATGGGAAAGCCATCTGCAACAGTCTGTTTACCTTGGCCGTGAAAGTGGTGTTGATTCCGCTCAGGTCGAGTTCGCAGAGGACGGTGGTCTTGCCTCCGACCAGCACCGGGGGCTGGCAGCTGCCCTTGCGGTGTGGCGCGGTGTCCAGGTGTCGTATGGCACCCGCAGTCGCGTTGACCTTCAGGTCGCGGTTGAACAGGCCCGTCGACTTTATCTGCATGTTCATGTTCGCATGCGTGTCATAATGAGTACGCCACTTCTTTTAGTGCTACAGCGACTTGCATTTTTTTTTAGCAAATCAGTGCATTTCTACAACATTTACCAATACTTCCGATGTTACTCCGCAAATGACACAATTAACTGCAAGCCTTGTGACAGAGATTCTTTAGCACGACTCGGCTACTGAACCTCAGGGGGGGGGGGGGGGGGGTGAAACACTTCATTTCCAAGAAATATGTAGCAACTGAAGCAATGAAAATTCTGCATACGCCCTAGTATGCGACTTCGAGTACTGTCAAATGTGGTGGCTCTGAAACTTTTGTCAAACACTGTACTTATGCGAATTGAGAAGTACGTTACGTGTTATCAATAAGTGCAACAAAGTTAATTCCGATAAAAAGTAAAAAGAAGGTTTACTCGGGGAGAAAACAATGTAGAAATATAAGCAAAATGTTTTGCGACCGGAACTGCTCCTTGGGGTGAAAGAGAAAGGGGAGAAGAGTAACAGTTAAATTTTGCTTCTTGTAGCACGACAAAAGCTAAAGAAAACCTACCTTGAACTGGAAATCTGGGATGGTTGCGAACGGGTATAGCCTGGTGTTTCCCCTAACCAGGGAAGGCATCTTTTGCTGAAGAACCGTGTCCATGAACACGTTTGAGTCCATAATAGTTGCTGCAGAAGCTGACAAGAGAAAAATAACGGGTGAAGAAAACACATCCGGCAGCACACAGCTTACGTCGCTCACACGGTCAGCTCCGCAACTTCGCAAACCTCGAATTCTTTTAATCGAGATATTGATTGCAATAACAAAATTAAAGAAAAATGATAACACAGACTTAGGGAGAATTCTTTTCTAAATGCACAATGTGCAGCCATAGCGGAAAAGTAAGAATAGAAATATATATATAGACATGAATAAAGTCGCATACATTACATAGCTGCTATTTACATACCCGAAATAGTCTCACAGATATAAAAGATGTTTGTAATAGTTGACAATGCGGAGGACTTCCAGAGTTCTCTGCTATCATCATGGTTTCCTCTTGGCAATCACTTTTTATTGACATAGTTATTTCATTAAATATTGACAACTGAAAGAAGCAAGTCAATAAAGTTTCTTCACGTAAATTAGGTAACCACACTTGTTTCTTTTTTATAAACAAACGATTCCAACAGTTCTTCGAAATATAATAATATTCTCACAAATTCGGTGTTACTGCTGAAAATGTCAAGCTGTGCGCATCTCATTTATACATGAAAAGAATGCTTGATAACTTTTTCTACTTAATGCTTTCGGCAGAGGGGTTTGTAATTATCATTCAGGAAGCTCCTCATACTTTGAGTCGCTAGCGCTTATACATATTCATTTAAGTCGTTGTCCTACGAATAAAAACATTGTTTGCAGTTTTACTTACCGTAGGCCAGAACGGCAGCGAAAATAAGGAAGGACTTCTGCATCTTGATGGTTTTGAAGCTGCGAAATGTCGGGAAACAATCATTAGCGCATTTTTGTCTCAGATGATCAAAACCAACAGAGAAAGAAGTCTCACAAAATATTCACGGGTATCTTAATGTGGTAGTCATTGGCGGCATTTCAGGGTCGAAAAACTTCAGATTATTATTTATCGAAGGTTGCGAACGTTGCCAATATTTCTTCGTAATCTCTAACTGGTCCGCTTTGCAGCTTTTTGTTATGAAATCCTAATTATTCCTAGTTGTCATTCTATCTCTCTCTCTCCTTTTTTTTTACGGGGATATCGCCAAGTAGGGGCGAACAACGGCCTCATTTTTGTCGAGGTTAACAGACATCCGCACCTAAGAATATACCACAGAAAAATGAAATACGCATTCTCTTCGAATGGTTCCGGCTATTTTTGTGACAGTTCTCGTCACTTAATTCCCTGGATTTTAAAGTAATTCACGCGGCTGTGTGTAGCAATGTCAGCAGAAAAAGCTTTATCGACGGCCCCACTACCATACAAGCAGCTCTTGGTACAGAAAGGCAACATAAATACGCAGGAGTTTATTTCCACAAAATAAATTAGATATATGCACGATGACGTGCCCCCTGGTCTTACTTTAAGACGATTATGACGCTGACCCCATGATACCAAACGTTTAAACAAGTTATACGCTTCATGATTTTACCTCTGACAGCAGTGTATACGTACTCTACATCATTTCAGAATCTTTTGACACATTTACCCCATTTGTAGCAACAGACTTGGTGCTATGTCGAGTGAAACATTTAAGTTGTAGGAACCATTACCAATCGTTGCTTCGCATGGCTAAGACATCTAACCGCACGGCTGACACACGCGCAAGCAGCGTAGAGGCAACGTCGCCGGCGTCGTCGGCGACGGCGCTCGCCTTACCTTTTCCAGCTGACTCTGGCAAGCTGTTCCGGCCGACTGAAACGGGAATCCGCCCTGCGCCGCTGACGCTACGTCTCAGAGCGGTCGCGATCCTTTTTTTCTTTGTCTCTTATCTTATCCTGGAGGACGGCCCGCATAATAAGCGGTGTGCGAGCGTTGAAGCAAGCTCTGTACCCTGGCGGGCAATCGGAAACCAGTTTCAATCCTCCCCCGTCAGCCGACCTAACGGGTAGCCAGCGCGCACACCCTTTTCTTCTTTCCTCTACTATATGACGTGAGCTTTACCCTACTGTTGTGTGTAAGGTTGGAAAGATTTGTGTGCATAAGTGTGCGTAAATGAGTGAGTGAGCGTATGCAGCTTGTGTGTGTGTGTGTGTGGCTGGATGTGTGCACTTGTGCGTGTGTTTGTGTGTGTGTGTGTGGGGGGGGGGGGGGGGGGGTCAGCACATTTATTTTTGATCATTATTATTTTCCCCGTGTATACATCATTACACAAGTGCATGGTCAACTTGACACCCCCAACCAGTTTTCAATAGCGTAACAAGGCCACCAGCAGAACGACTGCAAGTTGGGCAAATCGGCAATACTTGATTATATACAGCACGGGGGCAAAGAAACGGGTACAGGACGACTTTGTGTTCCCGCTATTCTGCGCATTGGATATAAGAAAGGAGCACCCGCCGGGGTGGCTCAGTCAGCTAAGGCGTTGCGCTGCTGAGCACGAGGTCGCGGGATCGAATCCCGGCCCCGGCGGCCGCATTTCGATGGAGGCGAAATGCAAAAACGCCCGTGTGCTTGCGTTGTAGTGCACGTTAAAGAACCCCAGGTGGTCGAAATTAATCCGGAGCCCTCCACTACGGCGTGCCTCATAATCAGAGCTGGTTTTGGCACGTAAAACCCCAGAAAGAAGAATAAGAAAGGAGCACCTGCAGCATCGCTCTCCCACTGGCAAATTGGCCAGAAAGATTTTTCCATGCTTGTTACATGCCTGCTAGCCGACGACTATCAAGTCAAATTTCGATGCATAGATGTGTTATGCATCGATTATTGTGCCCCGCCATGCCACCTGCACTCGGTAGTGGTACTGCAGACACACTACTCGCGTATCAAGCTACTGTGCATTATAACTTAGATAGGGGTGTGCGAAGAGTGGTTTTTGAGACCGAACAGAATACGAATCGAATAGTGTCAGAAGCGAATCGAATCGAATATCGGATGCTTTTCGAATAGTTTTCGAACAATGAATAGCCGTTATCACCATTAATATAAAACGATGTTCCCATCCCAGTATTCTTAAAGTTAGCAAGTTTCTGTCATTAAATAGTACGTTATGAAGCGTGGTCTAATAAAAGATCAAATAGAGCATTATAGAAGCAAACAAGTAGTTTCTTCGCATGCATAGGGCTCTTCAGAGAGTGCGAATAATCACTCTACAACCTGTAAAGTGTGGCTTTTTAAGTGACGTACCTTGCTCCACTACGCAAGTTCTCGTGTTTCATATCTATAATATGCCCACGGGGGTGAAAACTTACCGCACTCTTCCTCCAATTTTATGTTCATTTGGGCGCAGTTGACGTTTTGAAATATTCGAAAGGTATTCGAAGAATATTCGCATTTACGATTAGTGACTATTCGATTCGAATGCCGAATCGAATAGGACATTATTCGATCCGTTATTCGAAAGTTTCGAATATTCGCACACCCCTAGCATTGACCATGCCCATCATGAGATATTCTAGAGTAGAGAAGATGCATCTTCCGCCTGCGTACTGGATCCGCCAGTATAACGGCGTGGCTCTAAATGATAGGTTGCGTCACTTAACTGTTTACGCAATGCAATGTTAGAAGGAAGGTGGCGGGGCTTTTTTTTTTCTTTTTTTTTCAGCGACTGTTCAACCAGTCTTGAACGATGCACGCCGTTCGACGGTAAAAAGCAAGGTGGTCATTGTATTCCAGATCTGTCCCACTATACGTATTTCTGTAGGACGCAAGGGTGGATGGGCGGTCGGAGGCTGGCCAGGCTAGCGTTGTTCCTGGTTTTCTGGGTATCATGCGCCTTTATAAACCAGCGGAAGCATGGCTTAGTGCTATGTGCGATAGTTACGTCCAGTAAGTAAAGTTCCGCCACGCAAGATATCCTTGCACACTTACCACCGCTGTCACAACCAAAATAGAGTTTGTTTTGAGGGCGACAGGAAAGTGTGCGAGCTTCCTGAAGCGTCACAGATTTTAATTGCTGCCGTTTGGTTAAGACAGTGACTGGGCATTTTGTGGATTCGGATCAAAAACACGTTTCCTTCAGCTTCTTTCTTTTTTTTTTTTTTTCATTTGCGACAGCACGCACGAAGACAATGCAGAGTTTCCTTTTACAAATATAACCATATTTGAACATGCATTAACAACAACGTACAATGCGAAAATTTGCCCTCAAAGAATGAAGTTATTGTCATTCGTTTGGCGAGAATGATAAGTAGTCAAACAACGGGCGTATTCGGCATTCATATAGGTCTATCGAAGTGCACGCGCTTGCCGCAGACGTACTAATGGATGCTGGAGTAACCGAGATAAGCAGCCGCAAAAATAAGGGGCGTTGATTTCCTTTGCCACCATGGTTCTGATTACAGCACCAAGTATTCTATGTGCTAACGAGCTTAAGTTACTTCCGGCTTGTCATGCCGTAACAGCTACCACAAAAAAAAATTGCCTCGTTAGGTCAATGCTCGCTTTCAGTGACGGGTTGCAGACAAGAAACATCATTTGTGAGTGTAAGAAGAGTTCGCGCGACAGTCTGCCCTTCATCATGATCTCGTGATGCCGCTCGTTTACGCGTGCCCCGGCCTCTCTGCTATTTCCGTTGATGCCGTGCACTAAGCCCCCGTCACCTAGATAACAAAGGGTCTTTGAGCTGTTTCGCCATGACGTCAGACGGAATACTGAAAGCACATACAATCAAAAGAGTGCTGCACGTTCTTTCTCTGCTCCTGTAATCGCTCAAGTCTTGCGCTATCTAGAAAAGATAGAAACGGCCATGTGAGCGTTTCAGACTTTACAAACTAGTTGCTTGAAAAAATGCAACAGCACAGCGTCGCAACATGTCTGCAGATTCGTTATCGGGCGGCCAGAGCTAGAGCGCATGCATCGATACAATGCAGTGTTTGTTACACCTTGTTGCAGAAACCATAGTGACTTTTTGATCGCATTTCAATCTCCATTTAGAAGCTAAAACGAGGCATTACACTCACAAAAAATATGAAATTGAATCAAAACAAGTATAATATTTTAAACTCAGCTTTGCGATGTCATGACTTAGCGCTTGACAAATAGAATTAAATGAGATGCCCAATTAAGCGAAAGAAAATCAGCTGAGATACGCATGGCACACGCGGCGAAATCCTACTCTGGCAAAACTCGTCAGAGGTGCTCCCCTCATTGGTCCCACGGAGGCAATACAAGAGATGGACATGGGCAGGATAAACCCTAATGAGTGGAATTCAGACTGTTTGGAAACCCTACCGAAATCCATCAGCAACGCCTCGCAATACGGAAAGAACATCGCTGGGGTTAAAAGTAGTTTCTCTTTTATTCCTCCATATTATTCACAACAAGTCCACGAGGCAATTTAAAGAGTACATAAAGAGCGTGGCGTATTTCGTCCAACACGATGAAACCGCTTAACTCCACTCGTTCAGGCGCGTGGGAATGCTGGCGTGGCCATCTGGACGGCTGTTTCGAACATGGCCTTGTACGGGTTGTAGATGGCAGAGATGAGTATGTCTCTGACCTTCTCCTCGATCAGCTCTTCGAATTGCTCTTCGCGATCGTCGTTGAGACTCAGATTGTCGTCATACTTGGTCTTCAGTTTGAGGCGTTCCATGAAGAAAGTCATCAGGGACGCCGGCTTTGGGTGCTGCGCGGTGACGGCCACCCTCAGCACGGTTTCCTTCTTAAGCGTCACATTGACCCAGATAGTCTTTATTGTGCCCACCAAGCTGTCTCCCTTGGTCTGGAAAAGCGAAGCGAAGAAAAAGAAAGCGCACAAAATATGCCACTGAAACGGCAAAACCAAACTTACATAGATCGTGTTTCGGACCCTACAGTAGAAGACTACCTTTTAATTATCACCACACAAGTTTGCGAAACACAGGTTCAACGGCAAATATTAATTTGTGCTTTATTAAGGTACGGTGCTTGTAATTTAATGGATCACTGTACATGTAGGTCGCAAAGGCCACTACACACTGAAAATTTTAATTCGCGAGTATGTGCAGTAAGGGTAATAAGTTGGGTTAGTTGTTTTTTTTTTAATGCATGTTGTTTAGCGAAAAACTGACACAGGTTAGAGTATCATGGGACAAACGCTAAGGACTTCGTCACTTGCGCACAGGCGTGGTATATAAGATACCGCTGTCCTGTGGAATTATATCTGACAGACGGAGCGCTGCCTCCATGATAGGCTTAGAGTGCATTGCGCATCTGAAAGGCGCAAATAACGGGTGGACACTTAGCCGATCATTGCCGAACATGCGGGTACACTCCAGAGCTTTCAGCTGCACGTGTGCTACGAAAATATGCGCTGTAATCGGAGAGAGATTTGAGGCGAACAGTATCCACGAAGAAGGTAACTGTAAGTATGGCTTGAATATCGTTAACGGAAAGGGAGGTACGGTATCTCCGTCAAGCCATGCCCGATGCCCATGCGTAATCGCGCCAGTTTTGTTGTTTCATGTGTCTGATGTGCTTACAGGATGTTCCTTTCACTTGTAAACTTATTAGTTGAAAAACTAGCGGTTGTCCCTTACGTATCAAACTGTCCCAGTTTCTTTCGCTAGCAAACATGCATTTTATCGAGAATATGTACCCAGGCTACGCAGAAATTCTGCGTTTTTTTTTTTTTGCAATCGCCGTGTCCTGTTAACCTTCGTGGATCACGGTACGTCAAGCATCCACGCACTCGGCCTTTCTCTTATTCGGCTTCCATAAAATCGAGAACATTTCATCAAGGAAGCACGCAACCTTGTGCTGAGTCACGTACTTTTACAGTCATAACCCTATCAAAAAAAAACTGTAAGTTCCATATCCAATTGTCACATTACATACGGCGGTCCTATATAAAGACTCGTATGTTTTCATATATCTAGGGTTCCCCGGTATCGGGTAAAACACGATAATTCCTTATTTTCGCACCCCTAACAAATTTCGATATTATGTTAAACCTGAATTCTCCAGGAAGTTGTCACCTTTCTTATAGGGTTAGAAAAGTTTTTTTTAAAAATGCGGCAGCCCGAAGGCGACATCTCGTCTCGTGTCCATGGTACCATTTTACACTGTAATCGAACAAGCGAATCTTGCTCAACTTCCAGCTGTGTTCCTGGCACGTCCGCAAAGAGGAGAGCAAGAAATGTACTGAGCTACGTCAATACTGTTGAACATACTGTAAAGGATAAGCTTGAACAATATCTGCTACAGCTAAGCACTGATGACAGCATTCACGTGCTGGCCAGAATGCCACCGTACTCTGCGCCGACCTAGCGAACGCAGCTCTGGCGTTCCTCTGCAATGCGAATGATAGTTGTAACATCAGAGGCCGTTTTTTCATCTAAGGTACGCCCAAGGGCCGGCAGGCCTAGTAGAGACACTGAAATTCTCAAAATATAAATGATAATGAACGTCAACAAGGGCTCTTGATATAATAAAAATGATCACACCTCTAGCGAAGCCTGCCCATGTGCACATGAATGCCGAGAATAAATTAAACAAGAGGTCGCCAGGTAAGTGTCTGTTTTTGTTCATGTAGCATCTTTAAAAAAGTGCAAAAAATGCCAGTCGATGAGGATTTGTACAGATCGACACTTGACTTGCGAGCATCTGTCACATTTTGTACCTGTGAATGATTTCGCTTGATTTAGTAACGCGTTTGTGTACAAAAGGAAACCATTGCCTGTGTTAATCGTTTGTGAAGGTTACTAGAAAAATACAGAACTTTGGCTGCCAGACAATATAAAATTATATTTCCCTGGTTTTACTCCTAAAATAACATTCGGTGATTTTTACCACCCGAAATTTTAAAAAAACATACCTAAAACGAGCGATCCTATATAAAATATATGGGGGCACATGGGGGCATGTCCCCTTATCATAATATTAGAACATTCGGTTTTTTTATGCGAGATCTCCATAAGTTAATACGTGATTATTTGATATGAGCTTTTTTCGATAGAGGAAACCCGGCTAAAAGGTCCCCATGCTGGCAGGGCTTAATTCAGAAAAACAGTATGCCTGTAGCTTTTCCAGTAGAACGAGAAGGGAGAAAGGTTTAGTTTGGCGTTTGTGGCAAACAGAAAACTCAGGGGGTCGAGAACGCGAGTGCACTCGCACAACAGACGCAATAGTCCCTATCCAAAGATTAGGAATATTGAGCAAATACGGAGCAAAAATGCCCCTAGTTTGCCTACGTTGGGAAGGAAATGTGCGCACTAGCTCAATTTCTTCGATTACGAACTACAAATGTGTAGAAGGATGGCTTGGGGGGCTATAGCTGGTAAAGCATCTTAAAGGGGTAACAACTCAAACAGTCGTGGACAGAGTGAAGAACAATTGCGTTCAAAACACAATTGACAACCACGGTGTAGTGGGCTTTCGTAACGCTGACGGAAAAAAATAGTAGCTCTGTGTCCTGTTGTCCTTCACTATGTCCCCGTCTCTGTGCGCTGTTACCCCTTTAAGATACAAATGAGTTACACGTAAATTTATTTGTCTTTAGCAAACATCGATGCCCAAGCGTAAGAGGCAGACCAAGTGCATCTAAATTGTTTCAGAATCTGATAAATTTCCAAGATTCTGGTTTCTTTAATTCCACCACTGTATGCACTGTCCGTATTTGTGATGGTTCTGTTCGCCGCACACCCAAGAGTTTATTCGACGGTAGTAGCCTTCTATCAAGGATCTGCTGTCTTGACAGCTTTTGGAGGCAGGCTGCATATTTGCCACACTGTGATGTTCTACACCTTCATCAGGTTCTACATTGAAACGATTTAGGCTATCAGACCTTCATATTGCTACACGCGTGTGGTATTTGGTTGTTTGAATGAGGCGCGCGGGCGCCTAGACGAAGAAGACGAACTGCTCTGGGCTCTCGAGCTATCGGCTGATCTGGCCAGCGCTGCAGCTATCATTTGTAAATATACTTGTAAATAGTCTCCTCTACTTAATCCTTCGTTCGCGTAACATTTTGGTGGAGCGTGCCGTTCCCCGTCCTCGCCACGGAGCTCCGCAGCGGCCGCACCGTCCAGTTTTCCGCCATGGCTCCCGGTGACACCTCGTCTGCTGCTGCTACTTCAACTCCAACCACAACGTACGTCACGGTTGCCACTCCCCGCGATCCTGGCATCTTCTCCGGCCAAGATAATGTCGACGTTGATGACTGGCTACGCATGTATGAGCTTGTTAGCCGCAACAACCACTGGGACCCTACCATAATGCTAGCTAATGTCCTCTTCTACTTGGGCGGAACACCTCGTGTCTGGTTCCGGACACACGAGGAGGAGATCTCTAGCTGGGACGCTTTCAAGGAGAAGCTCCGCGACCTCTTTGGAAATCCGACCGGTCGGCAGCAGGCTGCAAGGAAAGAGCTTGCTACTAGAGTGCAGTCTTCCACTGAATCGTATGTCTCGTACATACAAGACGTGCTAGCTCTTTGCCGGAAAGTCGACGAGAACATGGTCGAAGTTGACAAGGTTGGCCACGTTCTCAAAGGGATCGCGGACGATGCGTTCAACTTGTTGATCTTCAACAATGTGTCTACCATCGACGTCATTGTCAAGGAATGCCGCCGCTTTGAGCTCGCCAAAAGCCGCCGCGTCATTCCACAATTCTCCCGGCTCCCTAACACAGCTGCGACGTCGTCCTGCGTCGCCCTTACCGCTTCGCCCCCCTCCAACGAGACCGTCACGCGTATTGTTCGCCGTGAGATCGAGGCTGCCAGTCCTGCCACGTTCCATCCGCGCCCACTTGACCCCACCATTGACCAACCAGCCCCAGCGATCTCCCTCATTCAGGAGGTTGTGCGGCAAGAGTTTGCCAACCTCGGTTTTCCTGCTGCCTGCTCCATCTCCCGACCTGACGCCCGACTGGTGCCGACAGCTGCGCCTCGCAGCGATCTGTACTCCAGATACCGCAACCCTACCGAATGGAGAACTCCGGACGACAAGCCCATTTGCTTTCGTTGCCACCGCATTGGCCACGTCGCTCGCCACTGCCGCACCTCCTGGTCATCGCCATATTCGAGCTACTTTTCGCCGTCTCCTCGCCCATATGCCGACCCTCGCCGCTACTCGCCTCGCCGTATGCCTTCGAGCTCTCACGTATCCGTCGATGACAATCGTCCCACTCGCTCGCCGTCACCTCAGCGCCGTCGGTCCCCGTCGCCCCAGCCACGCCACTATTCGTCGCCGACCCATTATGGACCCTCCCGGACGGAAAACTAGGCCATGCAGCTCTTGGAGGTAGTGCTGCATCACGTTCGTCCTGTCCAAATCCTCCGTTGACGCTCCTCACGAACACGAACCTAATTGAAGTAGATGTAGATGGTGTCCCGTTGACGGCATTGATTGATACTGGAGCCCAAGTGTCTATAATGAGCGCTAACCTATGTCGTCGCCTCAAAAAAGTTCTTACGCCTGCCGTCACTCGAGCCGTCCGCGTCGCCAATGGCACCACTGTTGCCGTCTGTGGTATGTGCACTGCTCGCGTAGGAATTGCTGGCCGCCAAGTTCCCGTCCTGTTCTCTGTGCTGACCAGTTGCCCTCATGACCTAATCTTCGGGCTCGACTTTCTGACGACGCATTCGGCCCTCATCGACTGTTCCACCGGTACGCTGTGCCTCGAGCTTCCTCTTATTTCCGACGTTCGCCCCGAACAACCGCACACCCTATGCACTACAGCGTTTGTTCGGTTACCCCCAAAAGCCCTAACCTTCGTCAAATTGGCCTCAACGTCAACCGTGCCTGATGGCGACTATGTCGTAGCCCCTATTCGTGATGTCCTCCTGGCGCGCGACATCTCTGTGCCACACTCCGTCGTTACCCTTGCCGCTAATCGGATGTGTCTCCCCGTTGTCAATTTTGGCTTGACAATATCCAGTATAACAAGCACTTTTTGTGGGCATTGTTAGTTACAATCATTGCTGTTTCCGTTGCAAGAAAACCTTGATCGGTACACTGAACTTCATAATTGAATCTATCCTAAATAATGCTGAACGTTGAGCCCCATTAACAAACCAAGTACATCTAATTACTCGGGGACATATTTTGTTAACAGCGCCACGCGCATCAATTCTGGTAAAGGAAGGGGTGAAGTCTTACCCTTTTTATATGTCCCCCGTACTAAAGTATTTATAGCATAAACTGCTGCAATTCCACAATCATTTGGGACCCCCTGGAGAACTCAGTGCTATATTGCATGCATGATGATGTTATTCTGCTCTGATGTAAGCCTTTTGTATCTCACATACTCTAATATCATTCGCTCTGGGAAAAGCTGATGTTTTCATGTGAAACATCTCAGGTCGGTCAGCATAAACCCGCATGTAATGAGAACATAATATAGTATTATCGCTTATAATTCGCAATTTTACTACTCACGCGCCTTAATTTGATATCGTTGTGCAGAGAGATAAACATATGCCTGGCCATCTCACGCACACTTTATTATCCTCACCTGCTCATATTCATTCACATAGAGATATCACTTGATTGTAAATCATGTGCTACTGGATCTTAAATGTGGGAAAACTTGCAGTAGTATTATACAAACCGTCGCAGTCAGAGTTGCCCCGATGCCCGTCATGTTGAGCACGCAGTTGACGGTAGTGTTTCCGCTGAGCAGAATAGGCTGTTCACAGTTGCCCAAACGATGGACGCCAGTGTCGAAGCCATGGATCCAACCGTCGGATATGTTAGCCTTCAAATCGCGGTTGGTGATCCCTGTCTTCAGTATCTGTGGAATGTAAGCACGTATCGTGGTAACACACAGTATTGCAGCTTACTCTGATTGTGACAACTCGAGCTGCACCGTATACATAGTAAGACCTGAGCGGAGTACTTGTACTTCAGCATTCACTAAGTACCTTTTTCTGCAGTGTTCTGCCGATGTATCACTGCGCCTCGTAACTTCTACAACGTTACGTGGTTTTAATGAGGCAGAGGCAGTTCTCAAATGTGAGTGATCGCGCAACCTCACGATTATTTCCCCACACAAAACTATCGCGTTAAAGTGCGTCTATTCTGAGGTCATGTGCGATTCTGGTCACTGTCGGTCGACTGCTACTTCGCGAAAACCTCAGCTTGGCTGCTCTACTAGCTATCATTGGCAAAAGCCAGCAATGAAGGCAGTAACACTGGGCCCTTTTAATGAGTAAGGTGTGCGGAGTACCGCTTCAGGTTAGCCAAACATGCCTTTCCTATCTTAACCGCTCGTCTGAACTTGTGTCACAAAAACTCATGTACGACCTGAGCCCGTTAGCTTGGTAAAAAACGGTTTAATCCTGGTATATATATATATATATATATATATATATATATATATATATCCTTCGCGTGAGAACGTGCCGCTGGTTACTTTCTGCTAGGAAAAACATAAGCAAACAGTGGCGATTGCCTTATCGCAAGTCAAGTTTTGGCTTCGCATTTACCGACCGGTACAAGAGACCTTGCAATCGCGAAGCCCTCGCATCGCGAGGCGTGCTCAGTGCCGGCCAGCGATCAGCTGACCTTCTCACGATCTATCACTTTCAGAGATCTTCAGTACTGGTACAGTGGCAAATCCAGCGGAACTAGGTGCGGCGAAAGGAATGACACGCCTTTACTGAACGATTCTATTGCCGCAGTGCACTTCTCTGTGCCTCTTGAGCGCTGAATCAAGCAGCACTTTCACCAACCTTGAAGTGGAAGTCTGGAATCCGAGCCCCAGGATAGAGTTCGTGGTTTCCCAAGACCAAACGTGGCAGATGTTGCTCAAGAACTAAATCCATATAGGCATTGGAGTCTTGCACCGTGCTAGCTGACGCTACAAATAAATAAAAGAAAACAAAATATGGAGGCCATGAAGCAGAGCAGAGACAATTTGGGGCAGCCCTTCTGCAAAAAAGCTCGCTGTACAACGCAGGTCCAAGAACTTCGTTTTAAATGAGAAAAATAGCTCTCAACTTCTTTGCGACCAATAAAAAATGCAGCTACCCGAAAAAAAAAGAAGACATTTGCGTCTTCTACGGTTCACTGAAGCGATATTCGTGATTTAATTAGATGAATTACGCAGAGCGGCCTGTTTGTAACTACAAACCAATATATATGAGCATATTTACAGCATCTCAAAAGGCGCACATTGTGGTCGTGCTGAAGGTGGCTTGCGTACTGTCGATATGCAAAGCTCCTGTTGCACGACATCTTTAACGCAAGGCACGTGATTATGGACACTTGTCCGTTACACATTTTGCAACAAGTAATTAAACAATTTCTGCACTATGACCAAAAGCAATGATGTACGATGCACGTCTTCCACTCACCCGAGGCGATCACAGCAAAGATGATGAGGCAGTACTGCTGCATGTTGCCGCTACTATCCCTACAACAAGTAAAAAAAACTTTACTGAAGTAAATCCCTCGCTCGCGCCATGAACTATCAGAAGTTATCTGTGCTAATCTGTAGATGTTCTTTCATGTTGTGAAAGATGCACCAAGTGAATAAACTGAGATACCCAATACCTTAAATAAAATGAAATCAAAATTTTTACTTCACACTGTGGATACACTCTTTGAATAAGCACGGAAACCGACGGCAACACAAAAAGGAAGGACACAGGACGATCGCTGTCTAACAACTGAAGTTTATTAAGAAAAACGCAAACAGGAAGACACCATCTGAGTGCGCATGTCATTAGCTCACATGGAATAATTCAAGCATTTGCGCCTTATAACCTAACAAAGAGATAGGTGGCTTCGATACGCAATCATTGCGCATCTTTTGTACGTGAAACGCTTCTGCGAGCTCACGAGCTTTTTGTCTGTGCTTGACGGTCACCTTAGTTCTATCGAAGATAGGCACCGCATGCTTTACAGCGCGCTGAAAGTTGGGAGGTAGGCGTTCCCTTTAAAGTGTTATTCTGCTGGCGCAGGTGATCGTTCACGCTCTGCTCAATGTAGGTTTTTCCGGGAGAAAGAGGGATCTCGTAATTGACGCCAACGGCGCAAGATAATTTTTTCCGTACATTGCAGAGCAACCAACAGTATACAAACATAAGTACCTTCCTCTTAATTGTGGCTCAATCCTTTCAAACATTTAGGTTGGCAGGGAAAATCACATTCAGGTATTTGCCTTTGGTAATTTTTTGAAGCGATAAGATAGACCGTGGACGTATGGCATAATCAAATTTCTTGAGCTTCTTGTATTCGAAAATTACGTCAGTTTCACTTGAATGACGGGATTTTATCTTTTTGATAAGTCTCCAGCACAATCTAAGGATAACCTGCGTCTTTGAGACCGTCGAACTGCTCCTAAATACTATCGTAAACTCTGTGGGCACAACACTTAGTAAGGGAGGAATCTAGGGAATTGAAAGCAATGGCATGCTTCGCAATATTGGAATGGCCCGATGAACGATTTAAAGAGATTTATTTAATATAGGAGCAAAAGACCACACAGGTGTTCTGGTTGTCCGGTTGTTCGAGAAACTGCAAAGAATCATCTTCGGACACCTCACACGTGAAATTTAAACCAAAATCTATCGCCTTGAATATCTTTATTAGGCTGACATGGCGAAAAGTGTCACAATCACTTCCAAACAGAACCAAATAATCATCGACATAGCGAAAACTTTTGACAAGGTCACGTACTTCACACTTAACCAACCAATCTACAACACTCATAAAAATATCACTTATGATTGGTGCAACTCTAGACCCAATACACACTCCAGGCTGCTGAATATAGAGGTCACTTTCCGCCGTCACAAAGGTTGACCTTAATAGCTCAGGAGCTCCAAGGAGGCCTCAACCACCACTAAGCAACTGTCTACAAAGGCAACTTCATCATTGTGTTCAGTGATACACTCTTTTACAGACTTCATCAACTGATCACGTGGGAGAGAATAGAGTAAATCTTATACGGTCTAGGCTGATATCGTTACAAAAACCTGGGTTATTAGTAAGTAAGTAGTCAACAACCTCGCCGGAACTGGACACTCTAGAATGGTCTTTAACATCTAAGATGTTTTAACAGTTAGCTAGAAACTTCCTATTGCTAAGTGTAGTGCTCAGAGAATATACACGTGTCACCTCCATACACGTGTCACGTGTCAAGAGCACAGATGACAAGCCTAACAAGAACACTAGTCTTGGCCTGTGCAGATATGCGTGGTCAATATAAAAATCACACCTAACAGAAATTGGCAGCAGTAGTAATTAAGCATGCAATGGAAGATCATAAAGTACAAAAACAAAACTAGTGACAGGTTTACAGATTATGAATACAAGAGCAAAAATGGTGACAGGTATAGAACATAGAGCAAATTATAATGGTACGATAAACATGCTCCGCTGCTACACATTACGTGATAGCCACCACAAACAACCGTAAAGCGCAAGGTAGAGCATAATGTCAGTAGTTCAAGAAGAAATACCCTTAAAACATAAATACTCAAATGAGTTGAACTATGAAAGAGCACAAACGATAACAGCTGGTCTGCATAGTTGGTACACGTATGCAGAACATCACATCCTTCAGCGTGTCTTGTATCATATTCATTATAGTTTTATGCTAAGTTTGACAGCAGTGAAAGAAATGACATATCTTTCTATCTTGTATCGCTGTGGGAGCGTCTCACTGTATAGGGAGTGAAAGGGACAGACACCAAGATTCCAGAAACGAGGTTCTGTGTGAGCATCGCAAGCATAATTCTGAATAGCACGTACGACTTTCTCGCGGAGTAAATATAGTTTTAAATTATGAGGTCTTACGTGCCAAAACCACCATCTGATTACGAGACACGCCGTAGCGGGGGACTCCTGAAAATTTGGGCCACCTGGAGTTCCTTAACGTGCACCTAAATCTAAGTACACGGGTGTTTTCGCCCAAATTATTCCGAATTATTCGAAATTATTGGAAAAGTGGTCCAAAATATTCCGGAGTCCCCCACTACGACATGCCTCATAATCAGATCGTGGTTTTGGCACGTAAAACACCATATCTTTTTAGTTCACATGTCACAGAAAAATCGAATTGTAAGTTAACAAATTTACATTTGTTTGTAAAAAGAATCGTACGAACGCAGAATGGCTGAGATGTGCGCGGTTCTTAGGGGGGAAGGAGGACACAAAACATTGAACCTCTTGGCCCCATCATTACCACCACCTTAATGTCACCTACCACTGGCAGAAGGCCCCGTCCCTGAGGTCTTCAATTACTTTGCTTTTGCGTGAACTGAGCCCACCGTCTAGGCTGGACCCACACCAGGAGCCATATTCCCGATTCTGCCCGCAGATGAACGTGACGAGGCCGAGCTGCAACGAATCGAGCTTCTACCACGGTGTTCCTTAATATGTGGGTCATGATTGCCAAATAGATCATGAGCGTTGTTCCGGGGGTCATGGAGGGTCCAACTACGTCTACATTCTGCTCGCCGGAATAACAGATGAATTTTCAGTTTCAGTGCTAATACGCTTTGAACGCCGTTTTCTTTAAGATTAATTAAGCCTGCATCTATAATAAATATATATATCATCCCTGAAATTATGTTTTTTGTGTAGAGTGTATTATTTTTCGCCACAAGACTGACAGCGAAATGGCAAGACAAGCGACGATTTATACCTTTGGTCGCCACAACCAAGACTTCACACAGTCTCCCAACCGCAGCCAGTTTTGTCTCGCCAAAACTGCAGAATGAGGGTTCAGTCGGTATGGTTGTATCAAAGCAAATACATCCTTCTCGTTAAAATACATGATTACACCAAACCTCGTTAAAAAACATCAACAAGCATTTTTGGTGACTAGCTCTCCCTGCTGTGGGTAATGTTTCTTAAATAAATTAAAATAGACGCGTATTTGCATCAGCGAAAAATAAAATATTTTCGGAAGGCTTATAATGGTGGAGGCGCGGGGGGGGGGGGGGGGGGGGGGGGAGCACGGCGGCTTTGGTCCTACTAAAAGGGGTCACGTACAAGAAAAGCTTGAAAAACACTGCATCGTATGCAGTGTCCTTGCATGTGGAGGAGTTCGGGGACAATGCGCCATGTCATGCTCGACTGCGGAATTCGGTGCGCTGTGTGAATCTAGTTCTACAACTAAATTTACTCAAAACAGTATTCAATTTGATTATCCGCCACCCTCGACGACGTTCCGCTACCCTACGCACCCATACTGTTACGTATTAGTACATAGTGTGCAGACTTACGCTTTTTCCTCATGATCTCATCAACTAACGCGCAGTCTACTCACGTTTTATCTTTAATCAACAGTGCCTTCTATCTATCTGTTAAAATATTGTAATCTTGTCTCCAGGCGCTCACCTACGCGTTTATACGTTTTTTTTTTCTTCACTAGCTAAGTCTTCACCCCAGTATATTACTACAAAAGAATATAGTTACTATACCCGCCATTGTAGCCCAGCGGCTATGGCGCTTCCCTGCTGAACTCGAGGTTGCGGATTCGATCCCGACCACAGCTGCCGCATTTCAATGGGAGCGAAATGCAAAAACACCCGTGTCCCGTGCATTGGGGGCACGTTAAAGATCCCCTGGTGGTCAAAATTAATGCGGAGTCCCTCGCTACGGCGTTCCTCATAATCAAATCGTGGTTTTGGCAAGCAAAACCCCAGAATTCAATTCAATTCAATTCAAACACTGCCGTCTGCTAGACTCCTGCTTAGCTCATCATGGTAGAGCAATGTCCTGGTAAAGCGGTGATCCGGAGTTGGATTCCCGAAAAGGAACTAATTATTCACTCAATGCGAAGTTTGCTTCGTAATGAGACAAATTGGCTACCATTGTTGTATTCTTCTCTAATTATATCAATGCTAATTATTGTGGCAATGAGACCCCCACAAAGTGAGTGCCGACTTCATAAACTTCTAGGTGCTATTTACTGAGATCTAATTAGGAAACTGTTCACTGTGTTTCGTGCCTTTAACTATGAAGCACCTTTCTACAGCATGATTCACAACGATGCAGGGGGCTTTCTTTGTTCTAAGATTATTCACGGCGCACGGGGGGCTTCTTGGATAAGCGCCACACTGCTGAAACATCGGCAGTTTTGGTGCACCAAGGGTGGAAGCAAAAATCAGTAAATAATATTCAACTCGAGATTCGATTACTTCTTTCTCTTTCCATGAAATAGCTTGTCACTGCTGCGTGCACTGCGCGACTAACACATAAAATTTGTGAGATAGAACATTTGGGAATTACTTATGCCTCTAAGCAAGTGCCAATAAATTATGGCAAATGAAACACAGGAACTTTACGAACGAATGAATTTGATTGAGCAGCTGCGCTTTGGCTGTGGACTGACAGGAAGCAAAGTAGCTCGGAAGGGCACAAAAGAGGCAAACAACGGGTTGTCGATGCGTGCGCTGCAAAGGTCCTCATCTCGCTCGTCGTTTCAACTACATAGTATGGGATACATTTAAAAAAAAGAAATAACAGTGTCAGCTGTCTGTGTTTTCGCATATTATGACATGATACAAACTTGCAACCAAAGGCAGCGGGCCTACATATAGCTCTAATGAGCTCACATGGGCTTTCAAAGTGTCTCACGAAAACCATACATGCCATGCTTTTCGAATTCGCGTAAAATTTCGTCAAATTTTAGTCTCTGAACAAGAAACGCTCACCTTTGGGTCGTGTCTTCGTCCGAGTCTCTTCTACGACTGCCTTAAAAAAACTTCGCACTGCCAAGCTCTCAGGAGGGCGAGGGAGGGACACTATCTGCTTCTACTCTCGCTATCTGGCCTGGACGTCGTGGTAACGGAGCCGCATCAAACACAAGTCCAGACTGCAAACAGATGCAACCGAACACTTCCCCGGATGTCTTGCTCCCCTGCATGGTGCCCCATCAAAGGGCGGGCACGCCCTATCAAGTTTTTGACCTAGAAGATAGAACGCCTGGAGACTGAGAAACGAAGATACGTTACCACGTGGCAACGGCTTGGCAACTTCGGCGAGTTTTATACCCGTGCTCAACTGCGCACCATGGATGACGTGCCGCGACGCCTCGGGACCTTTTAGCGGAAAGAGCGAGTGAACAGTGACCAAGAATGTTGCAGCTCCAGCGTCAAAAATGGGCGTCACGTGGTTTGGCTTCGTGTTCGCTGGCCAAAGTAGAATAGACGTTGCTGGTCACGCTCACTTCGGTGCGTTTCATTATGGCGTCCTTGAATAGTGGTCTACGGCAGACGGTTCCAAGCCACAAAATGCTTGCAACTATAGCACAGTGGCGTGGACAACAAGCTAGGGTGATTCATGATCAACTAAATCCACTGCCAAACATTTTACAAAGCTCGCCACTTCACTTTGCGATGCCTTTCATGATAAAAATGTGTATAGCAAAAACGACAAGTTATTTTCGGGCTTAGTCATTTGGCCAGACACACTGACTGGTGCGTGCAAAGACTGTATGCACGCTATTGCGTGTATACGAGTGCACGCAATAGCACTGATATCGGCGTCAAATGGTTAAGGTTCGCGAGGGCTGAGAAAAATCCGAATATTTACTCAGCCTGAGCACTCAACATAGTATTCGGATTCCCGACATGCACTACTACGACTACAGGCGACAAAGACAGTGTTTAATGCATTTTTCTGGCTGCAAGCAAGAACTGTTCAGAAATTCAAGGAAAACATGTCCTGTAAACTTTTGACGCCTACTGTGTGTTTCCCTGCTCGATTGCAACGGGGTGTCCCTGATACTGCCGAAACAGACTGGTTATTCTAGGCCTTCTAAGGCGGTAAGACGAGAATGTGCGGTTATCCCGAGCGTGGAAGGCAGTAGGTCGAGCCAAAATTCGCATCAGTAAACGAGTGTCTGGTTTTTTATCGCATGCGCTGCATGAAAAAGAAAAAAAATGTAAAGGTGAGAGCTGGACAGAAGCTACATGCTATGTAAACTGAAGCCAGCTTCTCAAAACCGCGACATAGACGCTTTACACTGACAGTAACATGTACCGCCTTTTTAAAATTATTATTTGCATTTACTCAACTAGCGTTTGGCTACCAGAAGTATTATATTTAACAACGCTTTTTAAGCCTTTTAAGATGCACTTTAAATTCAAAGAACCTGTGAGGGCATCTATGGTTGTTTCTATAGCGATAGCGGAGTCGCATCATCGATGTGAATGTCGGCGGATCTGGGAGGCTGCCCTGCTCGGCTGCTCGACCATACAGGACCAACGTGCCCTGGTGGACCGAGCCCGGGCGGCCGCAAAAGCCACAGGGGTCCCGGAATAGTAACCCCTCCTAGACTTTGTACGGGGCGGGCCCTTCTGGTTCAACCCAAACTCTCTCTGTATATAGCGACAATAAATGTTTTAACACGAAAGTGTTTTATGCCGGGGTCCACCAAGACTTCACTGACGTATTTCCGTCACGGAAATACGTCAGCTTACAATGTACACGAACATAATACAAAGAAAGAAACCAGAAGAAAAAGTTCCACAAACATGCAAAATTTGGAAATCGAACCCACGACCTCTCGGTCCGCGACGATAGATCGCCGAGCGTTTAACCCATTGCGCCACAAACGCATTCGCAGAGAGCTACACAGACGCGCCTTATATATCTAACACTCATCCGTGTACCCGCGCTCTTGCTCGGGGTGGTGCCGCCGCCTACGAGCAGAAAAGAGAAGTACTGCATTATGACACTAACGCGCACCGACAGTGAACGCTTCGGTGGTCTCAGCACTACGACGCCTCGATGCCAGTATTCGAAGGGACGCTGGCATCAAGAAGCACTACCAACGCCACCTAGGTGGCGTTCACCGTACTCAGCACAGCGGAGCGTGGCCTCCGCAATTAGCTCTGAAAATGTTTCTGAAGTTGATCGCGGAGGCTGCAATTACGACGCGCTGTACGCGCTGATTTGACTCGGTGACGATTCAGTTACGTGCTTTGTCTTGCGCGTTGTATTAGTGTGTCAGTTACGTGCTTCGTCTTTCGCGTTGTGCTAGCGTGTGCAGCGTAGTGCAGCTTCCATATGCACGACGGTTGCTCATGGTCATCGACGTTGGTAGTCGTGATGGAGGAGACGTGCCACCAGGCGTCAGCGTGGGTGCATCAACGCCTAAGGGCGCTTTAGCCACAAAACACCAATAGACATTATATATCAATGTGCAATAAACATTACACTACTTCTGTGAAGACACGTTTCACTTTCGTGTTCTATACCGATTCCTATATAAGAGGGATCAACCACATTTTTTCACTCACTCACTCCTCACTGACACGTACGTTCACCGCTGTTGTCACTTCAACCTTTTCCTTTTCGCAGTATAGTACGTATTTTAGCTTGTTGTCAGGGTTGTGTATTTTGGTATCAATCCGAAAACCACTCGACGGAAATTTTTTTTAAGATATGAGTTTAAGCAAAAAAAGAACTTAAAATTTCTCCGTGGTGACGCCGTCGCTGTCATCTCTCCCTGGTTGCTGCCACAGCTGAAACTCGGTATAAGAAATATTTATATAACGAGTATTTATATAACGAATGTTCGTATATAACGAATGTTCGTATATAACGAAGCAAATCCAAAGTTTTGTTGGTCATGTTTCATTTCAGTTAGTATTCCAGAGTTACAACGAAACCAAAAATGCAAGATCCGAGACTGTACCGTACATTCAAGAAAATCTCTCACATTGATATCGGCGCGCACGTTTTTAACGAATATGGGATATGACGAAACTATTTTCGTGCAGGACCGATTTCATTATAGCAAGCTTCAACTGTATAAGCTTTTTTACCCTGCGCACTTCTGCAAAATTTCTATCTTTCTCTTTCTTTTTCACTTAACACCATTCTTAGACAAGAAACAATTAACAGGAATGCCAAGAGCGACGTGCGCCAGGCATCTTAGTCGTGGTTAAAATTTAATCTCGATAGAATAAAGGTATGCGGAGACCACGCGTTGTGGGAATTCGTTAAAGTAAACTTCTCACTCGTGTTTTCGAAGAACGCTGCTCTTGCTTAGCGACCGTTCGCAACTATAGAGCACACGACCAAGTTGGACCCATTTTCACCGGGAAGCGCTTCGCTCAACATAAGCTTGTGGCGCTCATGCAAGCGGATCCTACGCATGACGGCGAAGAAATGACGAGATTGAATGTCAAAGACGGCATGACGACAATGTAATAATGACGACTGCGTGACGGCGACGGAATGGCAACGACGATGGAGTGAAGATGGCAGAACGATGATGATGGCATGACAACGAAGAAATAATCGCAGCGAAATGAAGGCGATGAAATGGCGACGACGTACTAACAATGATGACATGACGAGGAAGGCGTGTTTGTGTTGTAGCCCAAGTCCATGCTTTACGTACTATCGAGCAAAAAAGTTTACGGACCAAGGGTTCTGACAAAAAGCTGGATATCTCCGCAGCCTCAAAACGCAGCCTGGTATTCCGATTTCCAGCCTCTACTGGCATATGCGATCAACATCTTGATGTACGGTTTTATTGGCTACCTTTAAAGGCTGCTCGGGTATTTAGCGTTTTCTGAGATACCGTGGTCAGTAAACGTTTTTGGTCGATAGTACATCCCCAGCTGTCGGCAGGCCGTCTTGGTTTGCACTATATCTGGTTGCCGCTTTGCACTACGTCCGGTACCGGCCATTGGTCCAAGACAGCGGCCAGCAGCTAGCACACGCAATGCGGGTGGAGCAAAGCTTTAAAAAGGGTATCCGTTACACTGTGACGACTGTTCAGCTGTTGACAACAGCGTCTGAAGCACCCTGGTGCAAGTGCCGCGGGATAGCATGAATCGTAAGCGGTTCTGCTGGCGAAGCTTCGCACGAGCGTTCGTTCGCACACTGGCGGCATTTCTAGGTGTTCCACCGATTGATTCCACCACGTACTTTCATCCCCCGCATAGGTTGTCGCATGAGTAAGCCACTCAGCAGTCGGTTTGGAAGGGTTGCACTGGTTTAGGTGGAAGTGCACCGTAGGGCTAACGGAGGAGGAGTACGGGCAGGTGCACACCCAGAGCTTGCAGATCGCTTATAGATAGCCCCGCAGTAGAGCAGTAGAGGCATGGCAGCGGCGTGCAGGGGTCAGGAAGGTACCATACGTTTGCGCCTGGCGAGTGAGCTCGCTTTGAAATCCATCTTTTATGTATACGAGCAATATTCAAATGTCAATGGTAGAACGGCTTTCGATTAGCCCGCAAGAGTGCCCGAATCTTCCTCGAGTTGTTGTATAGTGTATGCGAAATTTCGTTTCCGGCTTCTCCGACTTGGCAGGAGTCTAATCATCGGCACAATTGCTTGACTTATCAAAAATAGAGCGTATGGAATTGCCTTATCTGCTCCAGAGATTTAAATGTCTTTTGACTATATTGAGGCTACAGATTCCAAACACAAGCATGGCGACTCGAGGTATCGTATATACTTGTGTAAGTCCTGCTCTCTCGTAAGGGCCGCACCTCAAATTCGGAGCACGAAAATTCAGAAAAATAAGTTTCAAAAAGCCCCACGCTCATAAGTGAATAGCTTGACTTGCGCAACGACCGCACCCTGTAAATATATTGAAGAAAAAATGTGTGCGCCTTACACGAGTGAGTACGGCATGTAAACTGCACATTAACGAAATCAACGCATTCATCTTGCCACCTCGTGCGTGTATTGAAGCAATATTTCTTTTCAATTTCGCAAATGACAACTATACAGTAAAGGTAACTTAGAGTGCATGATGGGCTAAGGGGTGATTCATATTCATCATCATCATCATCATCATCATCATCATCAGCCTATATTTATGTCCACTGCAAGACGAAGGCCTCTCCCTGCGATCTCCAATTACCCCTGTCTTGCGCTAGCGTATTCCAACTTGCGCCTGCGAATTTCCTAACCTCATCATCCCACCTGACTTTCTGCCGTCCTCGACTGCGCTTCCCTTCTCTTGGTATCCATTCTGTAACCCTAATGGTCCACCGGTTATCCATCCTACGCATTACATGGCCTGCCCAGCTCCATTTCTTCCGCTTAATGTCAACTAGAATATCGTCTACCCCCGTTTGTTCTCTGCTCCACACCGCTCTCTTCCTGTCTCTTAACGTTACTCCTAAGATTTTTCGTTCCATCGCTCTTTGTGCGGTCCTTAACTAGTTCTCGAGCTTCTTTGTTAACCTCCAAGTTTCTGCCCCATATGTTAGCACCGGTAGAATGCAATGATTGTACACTTTTCTTTTCAACGACAGTGGTAAGCTCCCAGTCAGGATTTGGCAATGCCTGCCGTATGCACTCCCACCCAATTTTATTCTTCTGTAAATTTCTTTCTCATGATCAGGGTCCCCTGTGAGTAATTGACCTAGATAAACATATTACTTTACAGACTCTAGAGGCTGACTGGCGATCCTGAATTCTTGTTCCCTTGCCAGGCTATTGAACATTGTCTTTGTCTTCTGCATATTCATCTTCAACCCAATTCTTGCACTTTCTCGATGAAGGTCCTCAATCATTTGTTGTAATTCCTCTCCATTGTTGCTCAATAGGACAATGTCATCAGCAAACCGAAGGTTGCTGAGATATTCGCCGTCGATCCTCACTCCTAATCCTTCCCAGTCTAAGAGCTTGAATACTTCTTCTAAGCATGCAGTGAATAGCATTGGAGAGATTGTGTCTCCTTGCCTGACCCCTTTCTTGATAGGTATCTTTCTACTTTTCTTGTATTATTCATATTATTAGTAAGTGAATAAACAGTCTTTACCCCCTATACCTCCTTTTGCGCGGTTTACTTGAATTTCTTTTCGCTCCCTAGAAACGCCTAACTTTTGCAGACACTGGTTCGACAAAGAGGCAGCGTGCCGGGCGGGTATCCCCGTAAGCTTTGGTAAGGAGGCATGGCCCACCTACCAACACCATGTGCACAACCACATGCACAACCACGTGCACGATGTATGAACTAAAAACAGAAGTGTTAAATGCAAAGGTCAAACGACTACCCTCTGTCCAAGGTTCAGCAACAAGAACGGGTAAAATTTCGCTGAGGTGCACCTTGGCCACTTTTTGTATACGGCTCAAGATACTCTTCGACAGCACATCAGCCTTCCTCGCTTATTCGAGGAAGCGAGTAAGATGATGCATGAAGGTTCCATATAGCACGTGCCACCCTGTATATTCCCTGGTAGAATATACGCAGAAACATTGCGCATATGAACCTGCCCTGTGTGTCGCTTAGCAGAAACGCAAGCAAAAGCGCTCGGAAAGCTGCCGTCAGCGGAGGCGCGTGTATCAGATATCAGGATGCCCGCGGACGTGCCCAGGGCCGTCGACGTCAAGTGATGCGCCCACGAGGAGCGTTTTCTTCTCGCAAAAGCGTGCCGCGTGCACTGCACTATCACCGCATGCGACACCAGAACGCCCAAACGAAGTAACTGAAGCAAAGCAAGCGCAGTCCAACCCGACGTAAGTGGCACAGAATTGAGCAATGCGCTGTAGTAACAAGAACAATTTGGTATAGCGAAGCATTTTTTGCTTCATTCCAAACACTTTATTGCAGGTAGATAAGTACTAGGTTATTCTGGACAACACATGCTGTACGTCACTGCTGCATTATCTCTATAAACCGCGCCCGCAAGCTTATATTTAGTTTCATACTGACGTTATGCCGCGGGGCAACCCAAGCGGGGGGAAAAAAAAAAAGAAAAAGTACTAGGTTCAGGACTCACTTCGTTTCTACCCTCGTCCAGTAAGAGAGAGAGAGAGAGAGAAATAAATTGCGGAAAGTTCAACGTACTTTTCGGAATCAACGTTAACGAGCAGCTTGATTGTAACGTTGATTGAAATGTTTGAATTACATGCAAAAACACGCGTGATGCGTGCAACTTTATTTTATTTACAGGTACGTGCAAGCGACCGTTCCCGTTCTTGTGCCATCCCAGACTTTATTTGTCATTTGGATCCGCGGTAATTTATTATTTATTTATTCGGTTTGCACACATAAAACAATCAGAGAGAGGAGAAAGGGAGTTACATCGTAAGTGCCACCAGGAGGGGCACAAAGCCTTCCGGCTCAAGAAGAGAAAATGTACATAGAAAAATAATAGTGAGTGAACAGGAGAGAGATTAAGAGGAAGAGAGAATATCTAGAAAGAAAAAAAAAGCAAAGAGGATGGGGAACGAGGGATGGAGAACGCAACAATAAAAATTATGCAGGAACTTTATTGGAGTTATCTAAGTATGCGTAAGCATTGCTCAACTCAAAGCAGCCAGGTGTCATTATCAATCTTATAAAACTTGATCTTGACCAGTATAAACCCTTATCATCTTTGTCAATCGTTATCAACGTTATCGGACTCCAACCGACCCTTATCGCTCCTTATCAACCTTATCAGAAGTGCTCCAACCATTATAAACCCTCATCGCTATTTAGCACCTTAACCATCCGCGTCGAATCATCATTTACCGTTATGAGACCCATATAACCCCTTATCACTCCTTGTCATCCTTATCAACTCATTGGCTCTTTATGCTCGCCTGTCTGTGTTGCGCGACGCGAAGCGCATGATCCCTCAGAGATCTGTGGCATTTCGGTCGGTGAAGGAACGCCCCAACGGAAGGCGCATCCCCCGACCACCGAAACGCATCAGGGATGTGGCGTGTTCCTGATGTTCCTGAATATTCCTGAATATTCCTGATGTCTACAAGGCTCTAAGTCGGCTCTACATGTGGTCCAATAGAGGTGACCTTTATTTCACCATCACCAAATCTTTCAACAAAGGCTTGATAGAAACTGTTCTCCTTTGACATTTGTTTTGTACTACAAGGACAACATATTCATGTGGTTCAGATATATTCACCTTCTGCAAGCGCGGGTGTTTAGCTCAGTGCAAAAATCGACAATTCACGGCCAACCCATGCTTCGGCCATCGCACGCTTTCAATACGTGTTTTCGAGCCAAAGTGATTCGTTCTCAGGATACTTATCCAAAGGTACCTCCAGATGAGTGCTAGATGTCGTGAGCCATTGCATATTTTCAAAAACACCGGGCGTGGCATTCCAATGGCAATGCCAGAGAAAAAAAAAACTCTTTTGCTTATTAATTAACCTGCCTCTTTTCTCGCAAAACCTTTCAGTAATCCATAATAATGAGCTCACACTCTCCTTCTCTAGAGCAAATAGGGCAACGTCATCGGCATAAGCTATATATAACACACGTACAGTGGTGAGCACTGTTAGGGTGAACACCTCACTAATATTCAAGTTGTTATAACTTCAACATACCTTCTACTTCCGAGGGGAAATGTGCCGAATACGACGCCTAATGATGATGCCGATAAAATAAATAAACATTTTCTTTATTTTGCGCTAAAAATCAAGTGCTATAGGCTCGTGAATACTAATTAGGTGTTCACCCTAACAGTGCTCACCACTGTACTTCACATGATTGTATCTGAAACCCCCTGCACAGGATGCACTGAGTGCCCCGCCCCTCTTGGTGCAGCCGTTCAACAACGTAACGCACAGGTTCGTGTTCTGCGCAGCTTCTTGCAGCATGTGGATTACGTGCCCTCCCTGTAGGGCGCCATGACAGGGATTACACCCCACAAGGCCGCGGATCACACTGGCTCCGGGATCGGCGCACTTTACTACAGGAGCAGATGCGCCAAACACCAGAGATGAACGAACAAAAAGCTTCGCAGGTCCTCACGGAAAGCAAAAAGACTAGGATTCTGGGTTTTTGGATCCAGAGCAACTTGAAAGCATCCCACACCATCCAAACCCTAAGGTCCACCACCAACCAGATCTCGCGGATTATCAAACGAATAACAAGAAGCCGCAAGGGCATGCGAGAAGTGGACACGCTCCGCCTCGTCCAGGCTCTGGTGATCAGCAGAGTAACGTTTAGCATGCCGTATCACTACGACTCGCTAAACAAACGCGACCAAGAACAAGTCGATGCCATCATCAGAGGCGCGTACAAAACGGCCCTGGGTCTCCCTGTTACCACCTCAAACGAGAGGTTAGCGGCTCTCGGCATCCACAACACCTTCGCTGAGCTGTCGGACGCGGTTATGGCTTCGCAAAAAGCCAGACTACAGAACACGGGGGCGGGCAGAGCCATCCTCCACCGGACCGGCATGGCAACGGAGCTTCGTGCCCTTGATGGGCAACGATCACTCCCGCCCGAGGTCAGAAGCAAGATCACGGCGAACCCCATACCAAAGCACATGAGTCATGAACTCCACGAAGGACGACGCAAGGCGCGGGTCAACAGACAGCGCCGACAATTCAAGAGTGACCCGTACGTACAGTACGTGGACGTGGCGGCGTACCCCGCAGGGGGCCTCTTCGCGGTAGCCGCCGTGAACGGGAGAGACAACTCCTTAACCCTCGCGGCCTCCGTCAGGGCAGAGACCCCAGCTGCGGCTGAGACCATAGCCGCAGCGCTAGTAATAAAACAACATGACAGGGTGGGCAGGGAAGTTCATGTCGTTACCGACTCGCAACAGGCCTGCCGAAACTTTACCAACGGACGAACACCGGTGCTGGCGGCTCAAATTCTAGGCCCGAGGCTACAAGAAACCCATCAAATCACTTGGACGCCGGGTCACGCGGGACTGGAGGGGAACGAAAGGGCGAACGCCTTAGCTCGAGCGCTAATTAACCGAGCGGGGCAAAACCAATCGTCTTATCAATCCCCTCCCTTTACCTTTGTGCCCCTGCCATCAAATTACTGCGACCGACTCGAAATCCAGCGACTCAACCGCAGGATTTATCCTCCCCCTCACAAAAATCTCAGCACTGAAGAGGCAATAGCACTCAGACTTATCCAAACAAACACATTCCCAAACCTACACAGATACAGCAAAATATACCCACAAACATATCGCGGCATCTGCCCCTGGTGCGGCGACACACGCCCTACACTCTTTCACATCTCGTGGGGGTGCGGGGGCAAACCTCAACATTTAAAGACGCCTAACACGTCATTTGAGCGGTGGGAGGTACAGCTGACCGGCGATACCCTGGCGGGACAACAAGCTCTCGTCCAGCAAGTACGTCGAGCAGCCATGGCCAGTGGAGTCCTGGAATGAGGACACCACCCACTCGTCCTCAAGATCAACGATCTGAATGGTCTAAATAAATGTTTTTTCTCTCTCTCTCTCTCTCGCCTTAAAGAAAAAAACAAAAAAAAGCATTTTGATCTGTTAAAGTAAGAATATTTTGTATGTCTGTTAAAGTAAGAATATTCGGGTACCGTTCGTTGTTTCACTGCGTGCTTCTGTAAAGAACAGAGCCAGTGGCCGACGCAACTGTAGGAGTAGTACAGGTGCCTATATACGTCGATTCGTCTGTCCTTGCCAGCCCAGTAGCTCGATGCCCTATAAGTATTAGGACACGGTCGCACGCTCCTGGGCCTACATATAATATTATACATATACATACATATATTTATATATATATATATATATATATATATATATATATATATATATATATATATATATATATATATATACAATGCAGGTACCTGGACAAGAGGCCATTAAGGACTTATTTCCGCGAATCTGTAAGCACAATTGTCGAAGAGTATAAACGCCAAGGACCTCAACCGGGCTGGTTTTATAGGTTATAGCAGCTGATGTGCCTGCCAGAATATTATTTTTCCTCTGAGCCCATGCTGAACTGATGTGTCTATATACTGTGTCTTTGTCTGAGTTGCACAAATGCAATAAAGAAAGAAAAATGTGTTCACCTACTCGGCAAGATAGCTACGGTCAGCGAAGTGAGCCGACAAAGTGTGCTAACACAAGTACGAGAGGGCAGGCAAAGAAAGCTCCGCTTTAGAATGTCCGCGCGACGACGGTGGGATGAAACCTCGGTGCTCCAGCACAACAGCACAATGCTATAACCTTTAAGCCAAAATCGAACTTCCTTATTTTCTTTATTTCACTGAAATATTCCCACAAATATATACGGTGAATGTTATTTACACCTATTACCTGACTGCAAAAAATTCTCCATAGATCTCACACACACTATACACAAGCGCCATGCACAAAAAGAATAGAGCAGCTTACAGCAACTCCCTTACAAAGCAACAACGTACACAGCAGCACCTTCGACAAAGATGAGGTCTACCTATCCAAATGTTGTCCATCAGATAAGGCATACCATACCATACCAAATGTTGCCCAGCCTTTCTATTTACACAGGACTGGTCTAGCACCATCACCGATTTGTCATCTCTGTAGGCAGGGGCGTCGGAACAGGGGGAGCGGGCGGAGCGACGGCTCCCCCTCATCTATAGATGAGGAGACTGGCTCCCCCAGTCAAAGGGCAAAATTACAAAAACTTCTACAGAAACTTTCTGTGGTCGCACGCAAAATATCTGTTATTCTCCTTTAACAGAAATCTGTTGGCGAAAACAAAAATAAAAAACAGTCAATTTCCGTTTTGAAGTCAGCGCTCTACAGATGATCGATCACATGTATTTTTTTTTCTTTTTTGCAGAAAGAACAGTTTTAAAAATACATATCATTAAGCAATAAATTGAGCATATTTTCAAAACGAACATGGGCACGTTTACGAGGTTGTTTGCTCCCCCCTGGCTAGCAGTGTCTGACGCTGTTGAAATTTAGGTTCATATTTTCTGATGTGTCATGATATTCCATGTTTTGGCTGTGGGTTAGAATATGTTATTGTCGCTGCTGAAGTAGGTTATGAAATCGAAGAACGAACAAGTGAAAAGATGTCGGACTGGTTTACTTTCCTCTTTTCTACACTGATATCCATAGACGTGTGTTTTCGTATGTTTGCTCTAGTTTGCTGTCGCTCCTATACGCTACCTAAACGACAGGTGTACCGTGCCATTGATTTATATATTTCTCAATGCCAGCTATCTTTATGCTCAATCGTGGGTTAACGGAATCGCGTCAAATGATGAATGTATATAAATACAGTCTGGCGATAGAATATCAGTAACCAGAACTTGACAAAACATCGCACAAAACATACAGTTCAGGCACTATACGTTTTTAATTATTTGCCGCAGTTAGTAAACCAAACTGTAGTTGGTGTATAATATTGCCTTTATGTCTGTTTGTTGATAGTGTTAGCCTGCTCCTCGCTTTCCCTTTCCTGTCAAATGTAATATGTTTTCAAATCAAATAATTATAATTTAATAAATGTTGGGCACTCAAGGAGAATAAATGATGATGATGATGCTGATAATAGTGTTGCGGTAGCGGTTTCCTTTTTTTTCGCTCTCCCTATAAACACTACTCCGCCTTCTTGGATTACATTTAACTGTTCAAGATGTCCTATCTTTGGGTGCATCTACACTTGGGCACAGCGACGGGAAGGTTAGCGCAGCCATCCAAGACCTTCTTTTAGGTTCCGTGAGATTTAAGCTCTGAATACAAAATTTTAAGCCTCCTTTTCTTTGACCCAAATAGAATTTGAATTGCTTTATTTTTATGGTTATGGGAGAATTTTCATAATTACAAAATCATGCAGTCTTCCATCTCTATCTTCC